>NW_009709592.1:8022-24105 GCF_000703405.1 Apaloderma vittatum
GGAGTTTCTAGATAGTACAAAAGCAGTACCCTTGATTTTATTGCTTAAAGTTACTGGGTATCACTCAATGAAGGCTTAAATATGCATTCTTTCTAGTGAGTTTGAAATACTATAACCCTGAAGTGACAACATACAACATAGGATATTGCCTGTCTTCTTCGCGAACATTCTGCCGTTCTGCGTGTTCTACCAACCAGAGCCCCGCCAAGGGCTGTCCTGTCCTTTGGAGAACTGGTCTTTTATTGGGAGAAATCCAGCAGAAAAGGGATTACCTACACCTAAATAGCTCTTGTTGGGGATAGCTCTCAGTGTTAAATCCACTTGCTAAGTAGGGGAGTTCAGGCAGTGTGTGTTTTAGTGTCTGAACTTGTTTAAGCTGGTAGTAGGTTAGCCTCCAAACTGGAAACGGGATCAGGAAGTACTAGAGCCATCTGTACAAATGGATAAACCACTCCCTCATTTTATGGAGAGTGTCAGTCTCTCCACAACTAAGGTTTCAGCAGTTCAGAGATTTATTTTCAGCCAAATAAAACAAATTATCTGTCCTTTCAGTAAAAATCTGTATTTAAACTCTTTGAGTGTGGCTCATTTTCAGCATGAATTTGTAACTTAGTAGCTTATTATTATTTTATTTTGTTAAAGTAGGAGCATATAGGTAACATAGGAACTGAGTTTATCTGAATTACTTTTGTCTCTGTAAGCTTTAGTCACACAAAGCTAAGGTACAGAAAAAGAGAATACCCGTAACAGTTGAGCAAAGTTTATGGCATTTCACATAGCAATGCAGGCTCACAAATGTTGGATTTCATCAACAAAAAACTTGATATCAGCAGTTCTAATTCACAGCTTTTTACCAATTTCCCGGGGTGAGTAAAGGATATTCCTGAGACCCTTCTATCTGAATAAGCCAATGAATTGCTTCTTGTTCAAAGGCCAAAAAAAGAAGAAAGGATTTCCCTCATGTAGGGACAATACTTAGGGGGGCACAATTTTAATTTTTTTGTAGCAACACACTAGGAAATAGCAGAACTGTCTTCATGGTGATGTTGGATTTTATCATCATTTAAAGGAACTTACAGCCTCTGAACCCTGCCGATACATGATAGTGATGATAGTTCTATATATATATTTTTAAACAAATCATATTTTTCCATTCCAAGTGCTGCGTGGAATGAGATGCCTTCAAGGAAACAATGTGTGAGTCATCCTCAAGAGACGTGCAACTGAGGCACCTCCTTTGGAACAAGGTCATGTATATCCAGCTAAAATATCCAATTATAAACAGTATTATGTTACTCACATAATTGCCCAATGGCCTTAGAAGCAATCTGTTTTTTTTATGACAGTAAGAATTAATGTTAAGTTGTTGATGTTAAAAGTTAGGATAATATCACATGAAGTTTAAAATACCGTTTCAGTGATCATTTGTTCTGGATTATGTTAAGAAAATAAATATGAGCCTGTCTTCATTTAAGACTTGTAAAACTTTTACTCCTTGTTAAATATTTCACCCTCAGGGTGGATGGAGAACTCACAGGATTTTTGTGAGTAATGCAGCAGCACTCACAAACTTGTGTGGATTGGTTTTGTCTGTGTGCCCTTCTATATTATGAATATGTTACAGAATAGATCTTCAGAAATTTCAGTTGTATGTGGGCTTAATGCTGGATGTGTTTCTCAACCCCTTGGCTCCAATTTTTAGTTCTCCTACTCTGAGATGTGTGAGAGAACTAATGCAAGGAAAGAGGTAAGTATAGGTTCATTGCAGGTGTGACATAGAGGATATCACAAATTATAAACAAATGGCATGGCTTATTTAGAAGGAGCAAAATCATTTTGCATGACCTGATGCATGAAATGCAGGGAGTATGGAATCCATACATCCAGCCAGGGGACTCCCTGCTTGTCTGCAATACTTTCTTGGTATTTCTGCTGTTCCATCTCACCACTAGAATAGGTCCTGATGCTCTCTTCGTTCCTGGGACAGCATGCATGTGCCATGTGGAGCTGACACAGGAGTAAATGATAAGCCAAACTTCACCCACGCTCCAGAGAACTGACAGGACCAGGATGAATAATAAAGGGCTGTAGAAGGGAACCCAGAAAACATGGGTTAGTAAAGGGACTACACAGACAATCCATCATTTTGGCATTTACTTGAAGAAAATAAAATACCCAGCCTCTCTAAGTCCTTTGTCCCCAGTCACCCACTGATGTGATTTTTTTTGGAGGTTTTTTGTGGCACAGAGATGGGAGACCTTGAGAATTTGGGAGCAGCTGGGACTCTGAATGACTACTGATCCTTGGTGTAGGACCATGGGTGCCACTGCAGGTAATTAGCTTTGAGGAATCATCTTGGAATGTGTTTGCCATGTTCATCTGACTGCATATTTGTTTGCTAGGTCAGAAGGAGATGGTTTTGAAAGAACTAATGCTGGTTAAAGGAAGCTGTTCTGCAGTTAGTTGTGATTGCTTTCTGGAGCAGATCATGAGTGCTGCTGGATTGCTGCCTTTCATTGAATCCTCCAATGACAGTGATATCTCCCTATTTCCCTATACACAATATTTTATGCCTTTACTTCTTAGTGTTCTTCCTCTTGGATCCCCTTGGAGCTCTTCATTACCCCTGTTCAACAATCCTACCACTGTAATTTTCCCTTTATTTTGCCTGGACTTCCTCACAGCTTTTGGTGTCAACCTAGCAAGTTTCTCAGAAGTATGAGCCAAGGTTATGCATCTGGGCTGGATCGAGTTGGATCCTTGGCACAGACAGATGGACCCCTGGCGAGGCAGCAGAGGAGGTGACCAAGAAAGAAAGACACACTAGATGGGAGGTTACAAGATGCAGTAGATCTGTCTGGATCCAAGCCCAGACAGTGCTAAGTGAGTACACATTGCAGGGATGCTGGAAATAGTGTGGCTGCTTTCAGTAGTGTATCGTATTATCCCTTTAGAAAATAATACAAAAGTCAAATTAATAAAAGGCTTTATAAGTATGTAAAGATCAGTGGCTGTTATACACTGACCTACAATATCTCACTTGTTCAGTTGTGCTTGTGGCAAAGTGTTGACGTCTCACAAATAATACATGTGCAACTGGGATATAATAGGGGCTTTACTGGTTTCCACTGGGCAGTGAGTGGGGCTACGACACAATCACCGACCCACTTTTATCTGAAACAACCAACCCTTTTCTCTCCCCCTGCCGCAAACAGTAAGATTGTTAGATCCAAGGCCAAATTCATGTTATTGTGAACAGCTGCAAATCCACTGACGTCAGTAGAGCTGTAACCACTTAGTAACACAGAGAGTCCAGCCCATGGTGGTTTTTCTGGGCGAATTTCAGTGGAGCAATTGCATTCTATCTATCTAACATTCTCCTGAGTTTTAGTTTAGATGGCTCTGTTTTTCCCCATACTCTGTAGCGCTGAAGTGTGCTGTCAAGCAGCTGCTTGTGACGTGTAAGTGATTCTTGCAGCAGATCAGAGCCTGGCTGGATGAACTAGCTACATCGTGGAAATGTATGCGATTGTAAAAGGTGATGTAAAGCTTTGTATCTGATGAGCCAAATGAACAAAATATCCCAAAATGCAGCAGCTATGAGGTATGGTGAGAGCTGCAAGCCCTACATGGCCAGCAAGAAGCATGACTATAAAGTTCAAAGGGCTGCTCAGTTTCACAAGATGCAGTCCACTGGCTTGATCTCGCAAAGTGTCTGAAGTCATTACTCCCGTTGACATACACATTGAGTTACTGTCAAGGGTTAGGGCTGGCCCAGAATGCTGGCAGATGCTCTCTAATCCCTCTCCCTCCCCAAATGGGAAGGGAAATGAGGCAGAGCGACTTATGGATCAGAAAAGAAAACTAAAACAGCTTTAATAAGCAATAATGATACTAATAAGGAAAATAATGAAAATAGTGAAATATATATAAATATATATAAAACCAATATTGAACCCACGACTCCTCCCACTGACAGTAATCCCCACTGATGCTGCAAAGCAGGCGGCACGGAAGCCCCAGGATAAGCGGCAGTGGGGGGCTGGATACAGCAGCTGGATTCGGGAACTCAGGATTTGGATCAAAGGCAGAAGAATTGACAGAGTCCTTCTTGGACACTGGCCATTGAAAAAGAGAGCTTAACACCTGTGATCCCTCAGCTTTATAATGAATATGGCATTTATGGGATGGAATACTCTTGTTAGTTACCTGCCCTGTCTGTTACTCACCAATGTGCAAACTTTTACTTCCTTGTGACCTCTTTGACTTCCCAGCATCCCGAACATATTACACAAGATCCAGCAGTGACTTTGGTCGCTGTAGGAGCAAGTATAAGCAAAAGCCCTTCTGCCTACCAATTTCTGGCAGTAACTATAAACATCAGGCATTATTACTTCTAGTAGCACTGTCTGCAAAACCAGGCTGTTAACTTCAGAAAGTGCAGCCTCTTAGAAGAGACTGAGCTGAAAAGCAAAGTCACTGAACAGAATTTGTTCTGTTTAGCTCAAACCAGGACAGTTACATAGGTCTAAATGAAGCAGGGAACCAGCACTGCAGAAGTTCAAGCTGAAGAACAGTCACTGCTGATTTCAAGGCTTTATTTTTTCTGTTCTCCTGAACAGAAGGGAAACTGTAAATGGGGATAGAGAAAGTGCTGGGAGCTTCCAGACCAGCACTGCTGTGCCTGAAGTAGGGTTGAGCAAGTTCTTTGACCTTTGGCACAAGAAATTACTTCCCATAGATAGACTGTGTCTGTATTAGTTTAGATTGTGCTGATCCTATTCCCTAATAAGGGCAGCTGCATGGGACTTGTACTCCGGTTCTTCCCATTGGAGTTGAGTCTGTCTCAGGAGTTTGCCTTCTCTGTGTTGAAATGGTAGATTAGTAAACAGGATCTTTCAGGGGAAAAAATAAAGTATTACTTCTTTTAATCTAGTCTGTGTGGGCATTTGTATAAGTAAATACTGGTAGTGTAATAATATTCACAGTTCTAATCTTCATTTAAGTTACACAATGAAGTATTTACAGATTGCTAAAGTTCTAAGGCTGACATGAGCATAATACAACATCAGCAATCAGAGGCTTTCACCGATGTTCTTTGTTTAGGCTGATCTTTTATCCAAGCAGTGTGAATGACACTGGCTTGGGCTGCTTACAATGGGTAACTGACAAAAATGAGGAGATGCAATAAAATCCTTAGCACTGAGATGTAGTAATTTGATGAAAGATACGTGTCTGAATCACAGAGGGGAAAACACTTTCTATACGGGATGAATTCTGAGTGTCCCATCTTCATCTTGCTTAGCCTGAGGCAGTGGGAAGAGCAAACAAAGAACATGTAATTGTTCCCACACAAGAACAGACAAGCCTACACTGAAAAGATAATGAGTGAAACTACCAGGATTCAGGGGCGTTACACGCAGTCTCCAAGGAGAAACAAACTTCAGTCTGAGATCTTGTAGATCAGAAGGAGTCAAAACGCTTAAAAACCCTTCCTTGAGAAGACACAGGAGGGAAAGTTCACCATTCGGATGCACCCTATGGAGAAAAACTGAGAGGCAGGAGAGAGATTTTGAAGAGGGTTTAAATACGCCCAGACTTCCTAGACTAGGAGGATGGCAAGCCTAAAAGTTGTATGTGTGGACAGTTTCACAGTTTTAGAAATATCTATATGTTTCATATGCAAGTAACTGATAACAGGATTTAAGCTGAGCGTTCATTACCTCTGTCGTCGTTGATACCAGAGAAAACAGAAGTACGGTTATGTATGAAGGACTAGGGAAGTCATAATTAATAGTATGGAAAGTGCAGACAGGGCTCTAGCAGAAAGCAGAAGCATCATGATGTTTCATCACACACACAAAAAAAGTGATGATAGCCAGAGGCTTGGGATGTGAGAAGAAACTGGCTCAAACAGAGGTCAGAGGTATTTTTCAAGTACAACAATGCTAATAAGCAGCTCTCCCCCTTTAAAAAAACCACAAGGAGTATGTTTTTCCATTCATGTCTTCTTCCTAGTCCCTGTCTGTAACTTGAACTTTTTCTGTCTGCTCCTTTTGAAGCACATAATCCTCCTAAGGCTGGTATTTTATGTATGGGGGTGTTAAATAGTTGCATGTACTAGTAGTTCTTGTAACTACTACTCCAGCTATATGGGGGATATTCTTCAAAGAAAAGACACTAGTGTTTCCTGAAAGTGTGATTTAACTTATTTCATTTACTAAGTGGAGTTGTTTGAAGAAGCCTTTTGTAAAGTCCTTTTGAAGCATCTCATTTTTTGTTTTTAATAGATGTACATTATTTACGGGATGTGGGGTGTGGTGGTGGTTTTCTTTCAGCCATGTCACTAGTACCTTTCGGCATGTTTCTAAGCCACCAAGCATTGACAGCACGTTTCTGGTCTGGCAGCCCTAATACCTTGGGCAGTAGATGGCTGCTTTTAGCAGCAGTCATCTGCTGCCAAATTACTTTGCCAGTGCTCTGATTTCTAGACAGCTCGAAATCCAGGACAGGCGTGCTCGGGAAGTTTGTCAAAGGGCACATCAGGCTTCACATCCATTCTTAGACTGAGCAACTGCTCAGCATATTTCTTACACGGTGCTCTTCCTCATTGACCTCCCAGCCATGGACGTTGCTTCTTTCCAGTTTGTCCTGCATTATCTTCCATCACTGTCAGTAGCAAGAGCTACTTTTGCAGTTTGAATCCTTCAGTGTCTTTGCCTCTTGCCAAGTTGAAGACCCAGGGCCCCACTGTCAAAGTGCCCTGTGATACCTGCACTAGTCTCATTTCCTCTCCTCTTGCTTTCCACCACATTTCTCTCACCTGTGATGCTGACTGCAATGATTCCTTCATGTTATTCTTCTGTCGTCACCTCCTCCATTATTCCAGTGAATTTCCTTCAGGTAGAAATAAATCCTGACTTTGTACATTGTGATTTTTCTGAAGAATTCATTAATTTCAGACTACCTGCTCAATGGCAGGCACCTGTTACTGTTTTTCATCCTGCATGAGAAAGAAAGGGGGATGCCAGGAGGCAAAAAACATTATTCTGTTAAAGTAAAGCCTTTTCTTTGTTAGGTCTTTCTGGTGAGCCTGGGTTTATGCAGTGTTAGGCTGCAAGTTTATTTGACCAGGATTGGTTTTGTTTGGTTTGGTGGCAAAATCTGGCCTGGTGTGAGCACTTCTATCCCAGGAAATTGTTCTATAAATTACTTACTTAGAAGCAACAGCCGGAAGCCACATGCAGCCTCTCCATCCCAGACACTGACTGAACCTGCAGATATCACCTGCCAGCATGCACCATTTAACCCACATGATTATTCTCTGTTCCTCTTCACTGAAAGGGAACAGAACAGAGTGAGCAAGAGGACAACAGATAGACTCAGCCCATGTCACTCTTCATGCAGGCAGGGAGAAGGCTGCAAAGGTGCGGCCATAGTCAAGCAGTGATGAATGGGCTTAAAGGAAAACAAGTGTATCACTCTGCAAAAGTTTATTTTGAGAAAGCATCTTGAATGCTTAAGGAACTCCAGTTTCATTTGAACAAACTGCAGAAACCCGTTTCCAACAAAGGAAGTTAGACGTGATCCTGCAGAAAACAGGTTAATTCTCAATTCTTCTTTTCAGCTATTGTGAACATCTGTTTGCGGTTGCAAGTATGAAATAAAAATGAAGCAAGAATATACACATTTTTTTCATGCAAATATATGGTATTTTTGTTGTGGAGAAAATTAAAAACCTTGCATGTAAAGCATTACATGTATTTTCAATTCATACTGTTTTGCATAACTGATTTCTAGTATCTTGTTTGTTTTAACAAAGAAGTGCTTCATATGTGCATATTTTTGGATTGCCACAGTAATATATGCCCTTCCAAAATTAGTGCTTTTGTGTATCTTTCAAGAGATTTTTAACAAGCTAATTTCCTTTTCATGTAATAATTTAAATTACATGGCTGGGCTGTTTTTCATTTTGATGGGGTTTTGAATAATTTCCTCTAATCCTTTTTTATCCTGTGTCTCTCGAGGAGTTGCAATTTAAAATATCTGGAACACTAACCTCGTTGTGTTGCTTTCCACGTATTTTAGTACTGCTTGAATTTGGGCGAATTCTGCTGATATTAGAAGTGTTAACAGAGGAATCTGAGTTCAATCCTGTCCCCTCCAGTAGATGTCATCGTGACGATGGAGAATACTGCTGGGGATACCGATGAGACCTCCTGTGCTAAGGCAGGAGAAGAGCTTTGCTGTAATAGACTCTGTTTCTGTCAGAACAAAGTTGTTCTCTCAATGCTTAGCATTTATAGAGAGCTTCTAATTTCTATCATGCTTTGAAAAACATGGAGACTATTAAAGTACAGTCACCAGTCAGGTCACACAGGGCTGTGGTCCATGGCAGAGGTGTCTATATTCTCTGAAAGTGACCATAAATATAGATATATATGGGCAGCCATGCATGTACAATACTCAGTTTGTCAACTCTTTGGGTTCTTTTTCCCAGCTATATAGTTTCATTTTTGGAACACCCCTTACTCAAAGCCATCAGTCACTTCCTTTCTGTTATACTCCTACCACTTGCCCCAGTCCTCTTTAGAAGTAATTTCTCCAGAGGAAAACCCAAATCCTCCTACCTCGTTTTTACCAAGAATGAAATTCTCAACACCCATCAGCACCTGAGCTGACAGGCGTCCAGTCAGCTTTAAAGTTCATAGCTGCCTGAGTGGTGAGTAGATACATGATCCTGTATTATTACTACGTAGAACTTCAATCTTTCAAACAGAGAACAAATCCCCAGAAAAGGCAAGAGACAGCTCAGTCACTGACAGTTTTACATGCACAAGGCCTGCATGGCTGCAACATACACATCTACAAAAGAATTTGAAAAACACAGTGAAAATATATTTAGCTTGTTAAATAGCTGATCTGTGTCTCTCAGGCAAGATCATGAAATTCTGGCTTAGAAAAAAAATACCGGACACCTTTTCCCACCTCGAAAGTCCTAAGGCTTTTGATCAACTATGTGATACATATCCGGTGCGTTGTCCCTTTTTAATTTCAGCCAGTGCTGCACCTGTGATTTTCATGACAGAATGATAATATGTAAGGTGGCATCAGATAAAACAGAGCACAAGCTGAACCAAGGGAAGGAAGAAAGCTGCTGAGCTGAAATGGGACTTTCTGAAAATCAACAGGGTGCAGCTATATCAAATAAGTTGTCCATACTTTGAATGTCCTCTTTTGTTTAGATAATAGCTCTATGAATAATAAGATTTTTTTCTTCAAAATGTCAGGCTTTGGAAAAGTATATAGCAAGAGAGCAGAGCACTAGTGGCCTGATTAAGTTAAGAGTCTGCTTCTCCTCCTTAGTCCAGACTTTGAGATTGAAGCAAGTCTCTAGGGAAAATGGCCAAACGATTAGACAAAAATTGTGACCTCCCACAGTAAGAGGAAAACAAGTTTTATTGTCAAGATTTTTCTCATTGTTCACATTCTTAAAAAACAACATTGGCTGGAATTTTGTCCTTGACCAAGTGGAAAGGCTCTCTGCTGACAGGAAAACAAAATATGTAATCAAAACAAAGCAGCTGATGCTCTTAGAGCAAGAACAGACATCTGTCTGGCTGTTCTGACTAAGCAAAACCATCTCAGATAAAGTATCAGAAAAGCCCCATAAAATTCTATTAAAATAAGGGAAGTGAGAGGGGTGCAATGAATACACTTGTCGGTGAGTTACCATATTATTTGGGCACTGTTATAGTAGTATAGAATCAGGGGGAAAAAAAATCTTTATCCTTGGGAAATCTAGAGTCTTCTATTATCAAAGTTAATAATGAAAACAAATTGTAAAAAAACTCACAGTAACATTTTTAAGAACTTGGAAGATATAGCTATCAACTATAAAAATAGGAGACAAATTTAGCTATAATCTATCAGAAAAGGTAACAAAGATGACTACCTATCTCATGCTTACTTTGGGCTTTGCTTCAAATATGTGAGTTTTTTGTTACAAATATATTCCTTTTAAGAATACTTATGTTCCCATTAGCACTGTTTGCATGCTTATTCTAAAAACATTTCATAACACTGTAATTTAGCGCTCAAAGTTTTGCTTGGGTCTTAAATATTCAGTCTGTAGCCCATTACTTTGAACTGCTCGAAGTTTTGCTCAGGTCTTAAAATATTCAGTCTGTAGCCCATTACTTTGAACGGAGGGAATAAGCACAACCGGAAGACGATTGTGAAGAGACGTCACTCAGTTCTCTGTATCTGTCTTAAGGCAGGGTCAAATATACCTAATTTTTTTTTTTTAAAAGTGAGCTGATGGTAATTCCACACTTTCTTCCAGTGCTCTGCTCTAGCTGCAGTGCTGTCTGTACCGTTAGCGCAGGGCTTCCTAATGCCTACCTTCTGCTCCCTCACAGCTCGGCCCCGTAATTTGTCACCCTAAGCCCTTTAAAATAAACATTATCCTCTCTCAGTGTTATGAAACTTAACAAAGTCGCCGAAGCCTTAACTTTCCCCTGTGGGAGCTACAGCTGGGAGGAGGACGGGGTCACAGCATTTGAGCTGGGTCAGGCTAAAAAGATGTTGCTGTGCAGACACGCTGATGCATCTTTTCAGGGCTGCTGCCACCCGTTCTGTACGGAGCCAAGCACAGAACAGGTGCTAAGGGCTCACTGGTACAGGCTGGGTGTCCGGGTGTCCCAGCAGGACATCAAGGTTCTTCTCTGGGCCAGCAGAAGACGTGTGCACTTTGTAGACTTGGATCTAGCACCCTGGTTTTGGGGGTTAATGGGATTACTTCAGCAGGGAGGGCTTCCATTATGAAAGCCTGTGTGCGTGTTTCTAGTTCTTGTGATTCAAAGGAAAAGCTGACAAGTGTGACCCGAGAGTAACGAAATGTCAGCTAGTAGCTCTGAGCCCGGCCGCACCCTCTTCATCAGCTAACCACATGCCACGGGAGGAAGCGGCGAACACAACCGGGCCAGCCCTGCGCACGACAAGCGGCTCTGCCCCGGCCACAGCCACTGCCCCATGGCACCCTCGGGACACCCCCACCCCAGGTCCCTTGGGACGCCGCGTGGGACCCAGGTTGGTTTGCTCCCTGGGAGACGAGTCACGGCTGTAACGCATCTCCTGAAAAGCATACGCAGCTTTTGGGCTGGTCAGGGTGTCAGAGAGCCCTTGTAAATGGAGTTGTTTGTTTTCTGCCATGCAGCAGCAAGACAATAAATACACACACTCAAAACACTGTCAACGTGCCCAGGCACGTGTGGGCTGGGAAAGGAATTTTCTTGTAGGAATAACAATTAGTGAGCACATGCAAAACCATGAAAACGTAAAGCTCCTTGAATCGGCTTGCATTATTTTTTTCCTCTTCTTTTTACTTTCACAGCATCTCCACCAGCCCTCCCTGCTCCTCCTTGTTTATACCGTGAGGAGCAGCCCCTTGTCAGGCACCACAAACAGTTGTGGTTAGAGAGAGGAAATCCAGCTCAGCTGCAATAATTAAAATAGCTGTGGTACTTTAATTGAGCTGCTAACGCCAGCGTAAGGATGTTGCATAAAAGGCCTGATGGTGATAAGTATTTCCTTTGGTGCTTCACTGAGCAGGGAGAGCTGTAGTGCTGCAGGCTGAAACGTGCTGTGGGACTTGTAGGAGGTGCTATGGTGGGTCCTGGTCACCTTCTTCCACCTTCCCCCTCCCAAATACAGACCTTCCTGCTCTAATTTCTCTCATGATGCTGTGCGTTTGGTTGTACTTCTTGTGAATCTCTACGTAGGTCTTCTTTTTCCCTCCCTCAGCTCGAGGGCTGTCTGGGGCTCTGGACTACGCGGGCTTTGATGCCGTGCTTGTGTCTTTTCACTCCAAAAATCTTGTGAACTGCTGCACTTAGAAAGCTACTTATGTGCTTTTAACCTCTGCTTTTAAAGTGTGAAGAAGCAGTAGTAATGGATTTCCTAGCTCTCATGCAGTAAGGATAGTTTATGCATTATTTATATTTATCATGATTTGGTTACTACTTTTTAAAAATTGTGTCTTACATTAGTGGTTCAGTAAGAAAGTATTTTTCTGTTGTCAAATCCTCATAGTAGCTTCACCTTAACATTTAATCAAAACCAGGAGCGATTATTTTTTATTTTCTAGTGCTTTGAGCATCATCTCTCAATGCAAAATGTGAAATCTGGAACATATTGTTTAGAGAACTGGCTTTCAGCCAAGTCAAAGTTGGATTTAAATTTGACTTATGTGAATTTAAACTTCTGGAAAGCCTTTGAGTAGTAGAATAAATCAGTTATTTTGAGTTTAATTTTACTTTAGTGTTTTTGTAATAAATATTTGCACTAAGTAAGGAGACCTAAGGAGAGCTCTAGGTTGCCAGGAGAACCCCAGGTCAGTAAAAAGCATAAAATAAAAGCTATCTTTTTCTATAGTAAATAAAACTTACCATAAAGGATTTTTTTTCATAGTTCTATGCCAGTGTATGATTTTTCTAAGTCTGAAGTTCTGTTAAAAGGACTCTGTTCAATCAGTTGGCCAACACAACATTTATAGAGGCCTTCTTTCTTGAATGTTTTCCTTTAAAATGATTTTTGATAAGATGAGAAAGCTGAGACTGTGGGATCTTCAGTGTTTCAGGGTCAAAGGTTTCAGATGTTAGGACTATTTTTCACTTTCCTGGAAGACCTGATAAAGTGCTTTTTGCTAAAGCAGTTTTCTGTCAAAACATGGATTTGATAAAATGTAACTTTTTGTAGGAAGGTATCAGTTTCACTTAAGTTTTCATATGAAAGCTATAAAAATATTTTACTTGTGGTCAAAACTAAAATATTAAGAGGAAAACCATAAGTCAAAGTGAAACATTTGACACTGTCAAAATATTTTGCCAGTTGTTTCAGAGCTCCCAAAATAAAAATTGCAGCATTTGTGTTTTGTTTGGTGGTTTGTTGGTTTTTTTTTTTAGAAAGTGTCAACTTCCTATTTCTGTTTGAAAGGAAGTTTCAGAATATGCTTGTTGTTCCTAGGTCAGGATAATTTTTGCACTTTTTTTTCTCCCTGACTTTTGACATGCTTTGCTTATTAAAACTATTTTCATGAAAGATGCGAGACCAGGAGTCTCCAGAGCCTTCCCCGTTTGATACAAAGCCCTTGGAACTCCGCTGACTCGAACGACTCAACGCTTCCTTGTTGTCCCAATTAGCGGAGTTCTCAAAGGCTCTGTAGAAGAACAATGTGAGTTCTGAAAACATTAGCTGAATATCTAATCAAGACTACAGACCGCTCTTAATGCTGCAGCGAGGGTTGCTCCATCCTAACCGAGGCAGAAGGGCTGCCCCGCGACGGTGCTACCGCCTGTCTTAGCAGCGTGCACAGTTCGTTCGGTCACAACCAGCCTGGCCTAGGCTGGCGTTGGGATGGAGGACCAACAAAACGCCACTTCTGGAGTTGTGTTTCTCCCCCTGTTAAACAGTGCCCTTCTCGGTGTCTTACAGGCTATGGATTTGGTAGGAGATCAGATGACTGGAAATAACTGCTATTTTTTTCCCCAGGGTCCAGATGTACTATCTTTTAAAAATGGACTGTATGTTGAACTGAGCTTTAAGAACGTGGTCATATGACGGAGATTACGGTTGTTACGTGTTTATTTATCAAGGATTTCTATTTTTAAAGAAGCTTATAACTCTGTTATAGTTCACAATCTAAATATAAGGACTTACAATCAAGAGGCATGCACTAAAAATAATGAAGCAGGCAGAAGCTGCAGGTTCCAAATTGTGTTGCTGCACAATGTTTTATGAAATCCCAAGGAAACTTTTTGCTGGAAATATTTTTTCTGAAACAATATCGAGCAACCCTGACTGCTGGGGAAGTGGAAAAAACTTCCGATTTTTTTTTTGTAGCCCTCCTCTTAAAGGGCTATTTGAAATGAATTGCTAAGGGCAAAAAAACTGCTGTAAACACGAGACTAAAAGGGAGTGACGTACACGTTTATGCACAGAAATATAAACACAGTAAAAGAAAAAAGTATTGCACAGGGTCTTGTGCGTTTAGAATATTTAAGGCTAATATGATAAGAATGCCTGAAACATTAAAATAATTGAGGAGTTATTAAGATCTGTGGAAGTAATATAAGGTGAACTATTTTCTTTTGATAATGTGATCTGCCACTGCAAAACTGTTACTGTATGTCATGTGCTGCGTGCGAGGAATTTGCCTGCCTTTTGTTTGGGGATGATTCATTACTTTTACTAATTAGAGTCGTAACACATCAATAACAGTAAAATTAATGGCAGCATGACCTCAGTACATCTCTTTGCAGTTCTCAGGGCCAATTTAGCATGTCATCTGTGTCACAAGCTACATCAGCACCCCGTCTCACTCCCGGTACGGAACGTGTACTGGCGCTGAGGATGCAGGATAGAGAACTCCTCCTGCACTGCTGCATCTTTGCTCCCATCACTTGTTCTTTGGTCTGTGCTGCTCTCAGAACTGCAGGACTGGGTGGTAAACCAGCTCAGGGAACAGAACTGTGTTTAAAAAACTTGGGGGGTTTGATTTGTTTTGTTTTGTTTTTCTACTTGATTTTCTTCAAACTGAAGTGATTTGATGTTTTGTGCAACTGTTGGGCCACAAAACCCAGACTTATCTCAGGAATAGATACAGAGAGCAGGTGGGAATGACCTTGTGATGGAAGCTGCATATCCCTCACGGTTGTTGCAGAAATACCTGTAGAAATTCAGAGAAACTCGGACGAAGATGTTAAAAATCATTCAGTATTCTGGCTGTGATTCAGATGTATATTCTTTCTAAGATAGAAATTTATTATCGCAAAGTTCCATTTGGTTGTTCCTAAGATTATGGCATTTAATTGTCTCTCTTCATCTTGGTGAAATAATAAAGCTCTTTTACACCTTTGGAACTAGTATCTTCTTTTCAGGAAAACAAACCTATTTTATTTAGTGTCATAGAAACTGATGCCAGAATCAATTTAGGCTATAACAGTTGGAGTATTCTAAAGACAAATGGCTTAGTAAGAAAGATATTTATATTCTAGAAGTTGTTTTTATGTGTTATAATTTGTATTATAAAAGTCCTTGAAAACAACCCAGGCACCTTCTTGTCAATAAATTAACATTTGCTACATATCTGTGGAAATCAATGGTACAATAACACAAGTCTAGATACAGCTCGGAACGAAATGTATTTACATACATATACAGGATGGCTGGGAAGTCTTGAAATGCACCGAACCTGCTATTTTCTCAGGTTCTGGGCTCCAGGCAAGTCAAACTTTTGTGTGAGCAAACTGTCTACCTGTACAGAGATTAAATTTAGGAGATTAAAACTGGTAAAGCATAGAAGAGCATGGCTTGGAAATGGGTAATCGTATGGGACAAGGCTTGGTGAGAGTAAGTGTTGGTGGAGCTAATCTGGGCTCTGTCGTGACGTGATACTTGACACTGACCAAACCACAGCCTCCTTGCCTCGGTTTCACCACACAGCAATTAGATTGCTGATTAATTTAATCTTTATTAATCCTGAAGATTACTGTAGGCATGAGCTTCTGAGGATTAAAATTTAATCCTCAAAGCACACACTTGCAAAGAAACTCTTGTAACGAAACACGTAAACTGAAATTTAATTAAAACAAAAAGCGGCTAATTATGCCGTATTCGCTTTTGTTTCAAGATCATTCTTCAGAGCGACCAAAGGATGAAGTCAGCACAAAAAAGAAATAAAAAAAGGGGGGGGGAATGCAGTTGAAAAAGGCCTTTCAGGGCCGTGCAATGAGACTTGCCCGCGACTGCTCCACTTAGGGGAAGCTGCTAAGAATCCAGCACCTAAATAATAATAAAGACACGCCTGACAAAAATTAAGAGGCGTTCAGTTGAGGCGTTCTCATTCAGGTGCCTGGAAACATCCCTGGCGGGGCTGTCAGCCGGTATAATTGTCTCTTTGTTAGGGCTGGGCGAGTTAAAGACTTTATTTTGCTTTATAGCCTCATTAGTCAGCCTCTCGCCACCTCTATTTTAATTTCTCAACGGTGGTAGCCCGGAGGGACGGGGGATGAGGGGGTGGCG
>NW_009709593.1:0-1085 GCF_000703405.1 Apaloderma vittatum
TACCAGCAGTCCAGCTGCCGTCCCCCACATGAGGGAGGCTGGTTTTGCCACTGAGTAACATAAGGTAGAGGGAGTAACACTGAGAAAGAGGGTAAAGAGAGACCAAGACCTGCAGAGGTAAGCCCACTTGCTCCTTCTGGGAAAACAGGAGTCAAAGCATCAGACAAAAAGACTGGCTGTCCTCAGGGCAACTGGGCTCCTGAGTTGGTAGACGGAGATAAGGAGGAAAATACCCCTCCAGTAATCCAGGAGGAAGTAGTTAGTGGCCTCCTGTGCCACTTAGATCCCCATAAGCCCATGGTTCAGACAGGATTCACCCTAGGATGCTGCGGGAGCTGGCAGAAGAACTGGCTAAGCCGCTCTCTATCATTTATCACTGATCCTGGCTAACTGGGGAGGTCCCAGATGACTGGAGGTTGGCCTACATGATGTCCATCCATAAAAAGGGCCAGAAGGAGGACCTGGGGAACTATAGGCCTGTCAGCCTGACCTCAGTGCCTGGCAAGGTTATGGAGCAGATCCTCCTGAGTGCCATCAAGCGGCATGTAGAAGACAACCAGGGGATCAGGCCCAGCCAACATGGGTTTAGGAAAGGAAGGTCCTGCCTACCCAATCTCATCTCCTTCTATGACTGAGTGACCCTGTCACACGGTGGATGAGGGGAAGGCTGTGGATGTTCACAAGGGCTTTGACACAGTCTCCCACAGCATCCTCCTGGAAAAGCTGGCAACCCATGGCTTGGAGGGGTGCATCCTTCACTGGGTTAAAAACTGGTTGGATGACCGGGCCCAGAGAGTGGTGGTGAATGGTGCTGCATCCAGTTGGCATCCCGTGACCAGTGGTGTCACCCAAGGATCAGTGCTGCACCCAGTCCTATTCAGCATTTTTATTGATGACCTGGATGAGGAGATTTACCCTTAGTAAATTTGCAGATGACACCAAGCTGGGGGGAAATGTTGATCTGCCAGAGGGTAGGAAGCACTGCAGAGGAACCTGGACAGGCTGGATCAATGGGCTAAGGCCAACAGGATGAAGTTCAATAAGACCAAGAGCAGGGTCCTACGCTTTGGCCACAATAAACCCCT
>NW_009709593.1:1121-53111 GCF_000703405.1 Apaloderma vittatum
ACTTGAGAGTACTGGTTGCCAAATGGTTGGACGTGAGCCAGCAGTGTGCCCAGGTGGCCTGGGAGGCCAATGGCATCTTGGCTTGTATCAGGAACGGTGTGGCCAGCAGGAGTAGGGATATAATTCTGCCCCTGTGCTCAGCATTGGTGAGGCCTCACCTCAAGTGCTGTGTGCAGTTCTGGGCCCCTCACTTCAAGAAAGGTGTGGAGGTGCTGGAGTGGGTCTAGAGAATAGCAACGAAGTTGGTGAAGGGGTCCTAGAGGGAAAGTCTTGTGAAGAGAGGCTGAGAGAGCTGGGGTTGTTTAGCCTGGAGGAGACTCAGGGGGGACCTTATCACTCTCTACAACTGCCTGAAGAGAAGATGTAGTCAGGTGGGGGTTGAGCTCTTCTCCCAGGCAACTTCTCCTTGACACAAACTAGGGAAGGTTTAGGTTAGATATCAGGAAACACTTCCTCATGGAGAGAGCGGTCAGGCATTGGAATGCACTGCCCAGGGAAGTGGTGGAGTCACCATCCCTGGACATGTTTAAGGAGAGGATGGATGTGGCGCTCTGTGCCATGGTCTAGCCGATGTGGTGGTGTTGGGCCATAGGCTGGCCCTTATGAATTCCGAGGTCCAGCCTCAATAATTCTGTGATTCTGTGATCTTTTCCCAGCAATAGCTACTCTTCCATAGAACTTGCCTCTGCACTGGTGACAGCAGCCAGCTTGATTTTACAATCCCACTGTTTGCTGTCCTCTTGATTCCACTGCTTGATCCCACTGCTGTCCTCTCCTGTATGCTGCCTTAGGTATCTTTGTGCTTCACTTAGATCAGCCTGATGCAAGGGAAAACAGTTTTAATATTGCGGTTAGATGTCCTTGACTATTCCTTGTTATTAAATTGTTATAGTGCGTTGCTTATTCAGCCATTTCCTGGACTTCTGTTGTGTTGCTTTTGAATTGGAGTCGATGGTCCATGAGCCCGACCTATGTGTTGCGATAATTAACGAATGTTTGTGCTTGAGCCTTGAGAAAGGCAAGGCGACACACCCAGCAAAGTTGTGAAAGAAGGAGCGGCAGAAAACTGCAGCCATCCAGAGGCCTAAGATATGCAAGATAAGGGAGGATCGCCCATTGTCAGCTCCTGAGGGAACGAAAGCAATCGAGGAAGGCACTGACGGGAAAGAGACATCTGATAAGACCATCCGGGAATGAGATGCCCTACAGGGTACCAGGAACAGACAAAGAGCTGATTATGAAGAAGACCCCCGCCCACGACCACCGGAGCAGAACGCGTGTTCGGGATAGTTTATGAATATGTATAGTCATCTAATACATATGTAACTCTTACTGCATTTAACTGGGGTAACTGCGTTTGTCGGGTGTGCATGTCTTTGAGGAGAGATCCCACGTGCACCAGCGCGCTTATTAAAACATACCTACTTTATAACTTTTCGAGTTATAGAGTCTTTTCCTTGCGTCAAGCCTACATACAGAATTCTGGCTTTAAATCCTGGACTCTTGTGCTAGCTGCTACCCAGACAAATGTGGTTGGCTTATTTTTTGTTTTACTTTGCTGCCCAAAGAGATCACTGTTCCTGAGAAACCCTTTGGTTGCATTTGGTGGAGATGTAGGCTGCTCCTAAGAATCTGAGACTGCTCCAACCCTCGTTTTCCATGAAAAATCTCAGGAATTTCCTTCAGCTACCTTACATAAAAGGTGATAATTACTACAGTGATAATCCAGACTGTATTTATAAATAAGAAGAAAACTAGAAACTGTGACAATTTCTTCCTGTAGCACTTTTAGGGAGAAAAGTCAATACCATACACTGTTGATGATAAATTTATTTCCTTAAGTGAGTTCCAAACATTGTGAAGTTGTATAATTTCACTGTTGAAAGACTGGGAGATCTCTTCTGTTTCTTCCAGCTGTCATGTGGGAAAACTTGAAAACCCCTGAAGAGGGCTAGTGGAAGAATGATTAACCTGCTTCCTGTCGCGGTTCAAGCCGACCGATCGGCAGGAAGAAACAAAGGAACCAGGCGGTCGCTCCCTCGCTCGCTCCCCCGCTGTCGGGAGTGAGGAGGAGAGCCCGGGGGAGCAGTGGCCAGACCCTCGTGGGGTTGAGATAACAAGTTTGTTTTAATGATGAAACATAAATGATAACAATAACAGTAAAATAACAGTAGTGTTTAACCAGATATAACGCGAGTCATATGTAACGCGGCGTCTCACCACCCGGAGAGGCGGAGAGATACCTCCGCCCGCCCAGCACCCTCTGTATACCCGAGCATGGCGCCATGATGGTATCGAATATCCCCTTGGCTAGTGGCCAGTTTGGTTCAGCTACCCGGGCTATGCCCAGCCCCCAGAGAAAATTAACCCTATCTTAGCTGAACCCAGTACACTACCCTACTCCCAGACTTTTTTTGGTTATTAGTTTGCAACTGTTATACACACATGCCCTAGATGAGACCTCAGCCATTTATGAAAACCTGAGTAATTCTTCCAAAATATTGTAAGAGGACTATAGTGATATTTAGTTTCACTGGGATATGCATGGCTAGATAGAAATGCAATGTTTTGTTCTGACTGTTACATAATAATTAAGTGAAAAAGTAAAAAAACAACTTGCTCTTCTTTGCAAAATGATTAGGGATCTGGGGACAGAGGTTTAACTTCTTACAAATTACACAGTGTTTTGTTTAAATAATAGTTAGAAAAAAATCTTAGCTTTAGAAACTCCTTAAGGTCCTCATACCTGTATTAACACTTTTATGTTAAAGTACATAATCACTGTACTTTAACTTACTGGTGTTAAAAAAAATAGTCTGTCTCACCGTTCAGTAACTTTTCAGACTCTCTGTCTTCTAAATCATTCCCTTCTCATTAATTACAGATTTTAGTCTTCAGGATGAGTCCTGAAGCCGAATAACTTCAGGGCAGGAAGAAGAATCAGTCAATGTACTTCTAGGAATACAGGGACAGATTTTAGCAGAATTAGAGTGTCTTCATTCTCATTAACACTTTCACTTTTCTAATTTCTCTTCCCCCCCACCCCCCAGTATATTATACAAAGCAAGAATTCAATGCCTTATTTCAAAGTTTCAGAGCACCTAACCTGATCCTGCAACAACTGAGAAATATAAGAAAAAAATACTTTGTTTCTTCCTCCCACTTTCAAAAAATAGTTAATGGGTACATGCCAGGAAACAGAAGTTCCTGTCATCAGGACTGTGCTGAGGTAAGATACTGCAGAGCCTGAGCATCAGGGTACAATAATTATTATTCTCTTACACAAGTGAATGTTCTTACTGCATTTTGTGGTCAAAATGTACCTTGTATATAATTTGTAACATAGCAACTAAGTCAATAGACAGAAAAATTTAGTTGATTTATCTGTTATTGAGTAAAAGAAAGACCTGAGTATGCAGCAAAAACTTGACATTATTCAGAAAAAGAAAGTGAAGCATGATAAGTATCTACTCTCAAGTGTGAGATTAAGTTGGAAGCTAGGGTTAATCCAGCACAGACTACTTGAAGCACCTGATTTTCCCTGAAACTTTTATATCATTGACATGTATTTACAGTAGTTTATTTTTACAACTCTCTCTAAAACTTAAAACTATCCCACCCAAAAAGAATAAGAAGTAGGGACCATACATACAAACTCCATTGCACTTACCACCATGGGCATTCACTCTGTGGGTCCTGAGCAGAGCTTTCAGCCTTTGATTCCCAAATCTACAAAGGCTTGAGAAGACAAGGCTCAGACACCTCCACAGGAAGCTGGAGTTGCCTTCTGATGCTTTCCACTTCCAAAAGGGACCAGTACTAGCATAGTATTGTCATAAAATATCCCTTCATTAGAATTTAAAGTTACTACATCTACTTGTTCACTGATACATAATTACTTGAAGGCTGATGTTAGTTTTAACACTGCTAAACATTTCCTGGTTTATTGCTAAGGCTTGTTCCTATTAGGATCTGTAGTAATTAAGCCAAAAAAAAAATTCTTGAGAAGACCCAGGAAATGCTACACAAATGTCAATATTAATGTCAAATATCTTTCTCTAAAAGTACAAGCATGAAAGAATGAAACATTCCAAAAGGTTCTGTAGGCAAACTTTTTCCATTTCTACAAGACATAGAGGATGAATCGATACACTTGCTAGACTTTACCTCTGATTATGATACGAGAGAAAAGGACAGAATTTGGGTGTCTGCTGTTGGTGGAGGTTTATGGGGAGCAGACTGGAGCTACTCGGAGTAGCTGCCTGGGCCCTTTTACTGAGAAAGCTTTGTCTGTGGAATTATATTACACAGTGACATAATAGGATGGCATCAGTGGATTTCTAGTCGTAGCATCATCATAAACCACTGTACTTAACCATTTTAAAAAACTGTCTTACTAGTGTTGCTTTCACACTCAAAACACATAAATCGTAAGACACTTCAACATATTACCAGTGACTAGACATTTATCTAAGGTTGCATTGCTAGCAGTAGATAAAGCACTTAAGATATATAGACAAAAATAAATTGTCATGAGGAATTGAAGTGAGCAGTTACTGTTTGTTTCCTGTTCAAAGCTGCCCACACATTAACACCTCCACTGCTTTAAAGAGGAGCAAGTGACATCTTCCTCCTCTAGCCTTGCCTGACAGTGTTGACTGGGAGCCCTAATGATCTCTGTCCAGTGTGCTTCCACTTAGGCTGGAATTATTTTTTTTCTCCAGTCATTTGTCAATTCTAAACCATGATGAATACAAACCTAATTAATAACGCATGCATCCAAACCTGCTCCTGTGAAATAGCTTAATAATTGCAATGTATTAACTGGCAGTTGTACTTCTAATCTGTATGAATAACCTCTTCATGTGTACTGGTGTTCAGTCAAGTAGTAAAATCTTTGTGAAAGGTTTTGTGAACAGGTTGGAGGAAGTCTACTAGAAATAAAAAAATAGTATTACAGTATTATTATTTCATCACTGTATTCCAGAAGATATTCAAACATAAACATATCTACTGTGAGAATTAAAATAAAATTCAAACACTTACTGAATTCCACTAGCAATAGTGGTATGTGTAAACTGAATTAACTAACTTATTTATTCACAGATATATAGTTCTATGGATTACCAGCTCTGGAATTGACAAGAAATTTACTTCTATGACCTGTTAACTAGATGCTTTCCATCTACAACACTGCTGCTTTTAGATGGCTTAGAAGCCGTCTCTTCTTTAAGGTGTACATTTCCAAATTCCTGAGAGTTTCTCTTGGAGAAGAAGAGGGAGAGCGAAAGAACAGAAGTAGAAATGGGAGAGAGGAAGGAAGTTATTGATGATAACCATTACGTAAATGTGTGTGTCAGTTCTATTTACACAAGTTTCAATGTGAGAAGTTGATAAAAAAAACCCTACCTTCCCAAAAAGCAAATATGTGCAATGTATAGGTGTAAAGAAGGAGGTGAGTAGTACGCCCATATCTGAAAAAAAATAAAGTCACATGTGTAGTTAAAATAAATTTATTTACAGGATATAACTTCCTCCAAATTTAAAGGTTCCATATCGGTTGAGGAAAAGATCAAGCTCAAGCACTAGCCCTTGGCAAAAGAATGATAATCCGGATTGTCATTCACTCACTTCAATCAAGCCAGGGGTTCCCTTTCTCGTCTTGATTGTTCTCACTAAGGTACCATAAAAAGGGGGGGTTCCCATTCTCCCTTTTAACCTTGCCAGGGGGTTTGTTAACCAGGTGGGGGGTTCCCTTTCTCACCTGATCGACCTTGCCTAGGGATCCCCTAGACCAAGGGGGAGACTTTACAACCTCATCAGGCCAACTGCCACAAGGTAACTCCAACATGGCCACTGCAAGAGCCCCATTTTAAAGACTAGTCAATGATGACTGTGGTCAATCAGAGCCATCTCGGCTTCTCATTGGCTGCTGGCCAGCTTCCTGGGTGTAACCGAGTCCCGACCAGCTCAGGTTCCATGGACAAGTCTGGCCTAGCCCAGGTAGGCAGATTCCCTGAAATCTGCCTAGCAACAGCTTAGCTGGGGGCAGGAAATACCTGCCACAATAGGAAAACGTGGAATTTTCATGACTTAAAATTTGATCAAAATATTCAGTGTTTCACAAACACTTTCCAACCTCACTCCTTTCCTAATAGCCTTTTACAGGATGTTGCCTAGTGGCTAAGAAGCCCTATAAACTAGAATATTGGTCAGTATCCTCCGTAGAGATCATATAGACATGTAAAAAAATATGATTACACAGGGCAGCAAAAGTACAGATATTGATGGGCCTTAATCCTTTCTGTATCCATTCGTAGTTTTTGTTTGCATTTTGCTTGTGTTTTCTGGAGATTTTTCAGTAGTGTGAGTCTCCCTCATAAAATTACAGTTTTATCTTGCTTGCTGGTTCTTAAGCACTCAGTGTTATAATCTTAAAGTGCTACATGTGTGTGCCATATCAGCAGCCAACAATGTGTTTATGTTAGCAATTTACTATGCTGGACATATGGATTTCCTAGACTTTTTTTTTTGGAGAGTGGGGAGTGGCATGTACAGGTTTGTCTTTTGTCTACATTTAGAGTAACGGAGTGTCCACTTATGTGCTTGACATGGTTCCCTTCTTGGTCAGAAGGAACCCACTATGACATTGCATGCAGGAAGCCATAGCAACATTCCCATATGCAATGTGTCTGCAGGATTCTTCAGTAGTTTGCCCTTTACATGTGCACAGGTTTCTGTTAGTAAAGACTAGGCAGTCTGGGGTTTTTCTACAGAAATCTGGTTCCACTTACCAGCTATAGATATGTTCATCTGGGAGTCACTTACTAGATATGGATGCATGCTGCACACTAAAGATCAGCAGCAAGCATGAACTCCATTGCCAGTAAACACAACTTGGGTACACAATCCTAGAACCACAACACACAGCATCAAATCAAACCTCTGTGATTTTGAATCACACCAGTAAGTAAGGTAATACGCTTGACAGAAGGGATGCCATCCAGAGGGACCTGAACAGGCTCGAAGGATGAGCCAATATAAAACTCACTGAAGTTCAACAAGGTCCTGAATGTGGGGTGAGGAAATCACCGTCATCACAGTAATTAAAAGTGTCCAAGGCCAGACTGGATGGGGCTTTAAGCAATCTTATCTAGTTGAGGAAGATGTCCCTACACATGGCAGAAGGGTTGGGCTGGATGACCTTTAAAACCTACAATGAGATTGTGGCTCTTCCCTTCACCTGTACATGCAGCTAAATCTATATAAAGAAGGGACAATTGTGACCTGTAGTCTGATCATCTATATAATATGCACGCCTGGCAATGCCTGAGGTTATGCATGCTTGGATATATCTCTAGAAAGATGTTGATGCATAATTTACCAGTAATGGAGAATTCACTATGACCTTTAGTAAGATATACCATGTTACTTTTATTGATAATCATTTTTCCAAGGGGAAATAAAAAGAAAAAATAAGAAGAAAGGCACCTTATTTATAATTTGAATTTTTTTACCTTGGATTTCCAGACACACAATTTTTTAATGTTGAATAGAAACCCCTCATGAAAGCTTCACTTTCACTGAGATCAAGGAGTTCACTGTCTCTTTGGACAAGACAAATAATGCTTTTTTTCTTTCAATGTATAGTTGTTTCCTCAGCCTTCAATGTTCCTTATGGATGTTCTCTAGATCCTGTCTAATTTCAGGATATCGAGAACTGAACACAATATGCCAGAAGCAATCAAACTAATGCCAAATACAGAGGTTATATAATGTCCCTATTTATACATCTGAAACCAGCCTATTTGCCATTTTGCCTGCAATGCTGCACTGAAAAGTCATATTCACTTGATTGTCAATCACAGTCAAACCTATGGCAGTTAGCTACTGAATAAATACACACTACATTCTTTATCTTTAAGCATATACCTTATATTCATTTTTTGTTGAAACATATGATTTATTTGAGGCAGTTAGGCTGTCCAGATCACAGAACTGGATTTTATTATTTACTACTCTCCCTACCTTAGTGTCCTTTGAAAATTTTATGAGTGACAATTTTGTATTTTCTCCCAAAAGTATGGTAAAAATAGTGAAAAGCCAAGCAGTGATATCTGTACAATTCTAGTAGGAACACACCATAACATACTTCTGCATTTACGGTATGCCTATACGTCTATCTGCTTTCTCATATGAGTTTATGGAGTGATCATCAGCAAACTGTATGGCACTCTGTTTTGTGTTCTATCTGATAAAATAGATTTGGTAAACATTCAGTGTGAAGGGGTTTTTTTCTGAATTTTCAATACTTTCAATATTTATATTTTTATTTTCAATATTTTTCTTTTCTTTTTTTTTTTATTTTGTTACTTCCTTAGAGAAGAAAATCCTTTTTTTTTAAAAAAAAAAAAGCTAGAAAAAACACTGGAGTAATTTCTTTCTGTCTTTTTTTTTTTTTAAAAAAAAAAAATCACTTCTTGCAATGCTTTTGGAAAAGCAGTGGGATCTCCACTCCAGAGTATCTGCATGTGTCAGCTGGCACATGTTAGTAAATGTCAACTCTGAAATGCTTTCAGAATCAGTTAAAAAAAAATGAAGCAACCTGTCAAGCTGTCACAGATGAGGCAGATTACATGACAACCCATCAAGGATCTGGGTACTGGGTCTTCTTTAAGGTTAAGGCTTCTTCACAGACTTACTCCCGGGCATGCCCTAATATTAGGTTCCCAAGCTCTCTACCTCCATCCCTAGCAGGAAGGTCCCTGCTGACCCAGCACAGCTGGGCAAAAAGTCATCTGTAGGCTGCTGCTGTACCATTGCTGGCCATTACCTCTGCTGGGTATTACTGAATAGGGATGCTGGGCATCCCCTGGCACTCATCTCCACTCATCTATCTGATCTCCAGGACTTACTCCCACTTCTAGGATATTTTCCTCAACGAAGATCTTCACCTGCTCTTTTCCGGGCCCCAACTTTCCCAGACTTCATAGTCTGTGTGCAGAAGCAGGACTTGTGATCAGTCTCCAAAGTAGTGCCTCGTGTTCCTTCATCAAGGGCCTCGTGTCCCATCATCAGGATTCAGGATGTGACCTGTATTTAGACCAGGTGTTACGAGCATTTAGAACTGTTCCTTACGCCAACTGCAACTAGCAAGTAACAGGCTTCTGCCTGGGAGCATAAAAGTTCAGTTTTGGCCATCTACTCACATACACACATGCATCTAATTATCTGCCACCTGCTAACATTCTCAGCTAAGCTATTTTTTTAATCCATGGCACAAGTAAGATTGTTTTTGTGATTCAGAAGTACTGTCATGACTCAGAGGCCCTTTTTATATCCAAGTACAACACTTTAAATAGTACACTGTGACAGAAAGAGCCGACTTTGAGAAACTCCTCTGAGAATCTTGGTCCCTGGTAAGTCAAATTCATTCACACATTTTAAGTACTCAACTGCTGTATTTTTGTAGTTTTTCAGATTAGATACAACAGAGAAAAAAGAAATCTAAGCATTTGTAAAAGGCAGTTAGTTTATGCAAATCAAATGGGGTCCTGTTTCTCAGTCCTCTGCAGAGCCAGAGTTGCAGAAAAACAGCTGAGGCACATTTAATGGATTTCCAGTGAGTGCTTCATTGTCTCAGGGAACAGAGGTTTTATCCCACTGCCTTGTCAGTGCAAGAGAAAGAGATGTCTGGAGCAACAGGCAAGTGCCAGCCTGAAAGTACTGTTTCTGCTCTGGCTGTGTCATTTGAGAAAGAGGACTTCTACTCTCTGACTTTATAGCTACACTACTTTTTGTTGTATCCCTACCCTACAGATCCCAAGGCAGGAAGCTTGGCAGGAGGACCTTCTGGGCTGAGGAAGAAAAGAAACTCCCATATATCCCCAGGAGAAAGTCTGTAACTCCCACAGTATCAGCATATTAGGTTTTTTTCTCAAAATGGATGTCAAAAGAAAATGTTTCACTCTGCTTTTTGCCTTTTAGCCTTTTTTTTTTCTTTTTTTTTAAGAGTTTAAGGTTAAACATTACCTGCTAAAAGGCAGGAGAGTGAGACAGAGTTCATAGCTCTTCTTGCAGTACATACACATCCCCCAGAGAGCCTCTCAAGCCTCCCAATGTATGTGTATCATTCTTCACTAAAGGGTCTAAGTAGATGGATTACAGGATAAAGTCGGAATTTTGAAACTATAATATACAGTTGAAAGAAAAAGTATGTGAACCTTTTAGAATTTCATGGTGTTCTGCATTAATTTGTCATAAAACCTGATCTGTTATCTAAGTGAAGAGTATTGACAAATACAGTGTGCCTAAAATAATGACACAAACCAATTCTGATCCTCCATGCCTGTACTGAACACATTCAAGATTCAAAATGCTAGTGGAAAAAGTAAGTGAACTCTTGAACTGACCTGAAAAAAGATAATCAGAGTCAGGTTAACTTGGAGTCTTGTTAAGAAAGTGAGTTTGGATGTGCGGACTAGAGCTATGTTGACTGATTAAAAACACTCAAACTTTTTGAGTTATCTCCACACAAGATGTATGTTTATGTGAGCCATGCTTTGCCAACAAAAGCTTTCAGAGGATCTAGGATCAAGAATTGCTGATTTACATAAAGCTGAAAAAGGTTACAAAGTGAGGCAAATGATCTACAACTGGAGACACTTTGGGACTGTGGCTACTCTACCAAGAAGTGTGTGCCCAGTCAAAATGACTCCAAAAGCACAATGAAGACTCATCAATGAGGTAAACAAACAACCCTGAGCAATAGCCAAAGAGTTGAAGGCATCACTGGAACTGGCTAACAACTGTGTTCATGAGTCTACAGTACGTAAAACACTGAACAAGCAAGGCGTCTGTGACAGCACAAACGAAGCTACTGCTTACGACAAAGAACATTGCTGCATGCCTGAAGTTTGCGAAAGAGCACATTGACACTGCACAGTGGTATTGGCAAAATGTTTTGTGGACTGATGGAACAAAGATTGAACTATTTGGAAAGAACACGTGGCACTACCTCTGGTGTAAGGAGGGCACTGCATATCATCATGAAAACATCATAAAGTATGGTGGAGGAAACATCATGATTTGGGCCTGCATCAGGGCCTGCCCAGCTTGCACTCATTGAGGAGAAGATGAATTGCCAAGTGTATCAAAAAATTCTTCAGGATAAAGTGAGAATGTCTGTACATCAGCTGAAACTCTGTAGATGTTGGGTGATGCAACAGGACAATGACCCAAAATACGAGAGCAAGTCTACAACAGAATGGCTTCAGAAAACGAAAATCCACTTTTTGGAGTGGCCAAGTCAGGGCCCAGACCTCAACCCAAAAGAGATGCCATGGAATGACTTGGAGAGAGCTGTACATATGAAACACCCAAAGAATATGACAGAGCTAAAGCAGTTCTGCCAGGAAGAATGGGCCAAAATCCCTCCTGAACGATGTGCAGCTCTGATCCACAGCTACTAGAAGTGCCTGGCTGAGGTTATTGTTGCCAAGGGGTGGTCAACCTGTAATTGATTCCAATGTTTCACTTATTTTTTCCATTAGTGTTTGGAATGTTGAATGAGTGTATTCAATAGAGATATGGAGGATCAGATTGGTTTTGTGTTATAATTTTATGCACATTATATTGGTCAATATTCTTGACTTAAATGATGGTTAGATCACATTAGTTATGACAATAGTGCAGAACACCGTGAAATTCCAAAAAGTTCACATGATTTTTCTTGCAACTGTAACTGGCCTACAGTATTGCAGCAATGGATCGTGAGAAGAAGGGACAACTTCACCATGCAGAAGCCGGTGTCAAGGGAGAATCCCAAATAGCTACTGAACAGCTATTTGGTGGTCTGAGATCCAGATAAGTGTGGTAAATTCTAGTTTTCTAATCAACACATAGTGTATTTCAGAGGTGTGTGTAGAGCACAGCCGGTGAGCTAGGGGTCACTGAGAGACTAAAGAAGTTAGATGTCTCCAGGCTATTCCATAACCATGTGCTAGCAAATCCTAAAAGTTCTTTAAACAGGAATTACCTGCTCCAGTTGTGCCAGATCTGGTGTGTCACACCAGAGGAATCAGGCAGAAATACCCAGACAGGTTTGTGGTTGGTGCATTTCATGAAGCTTTCAGCTACAATTATTGATCACTTGGTATGAGAGGTGATCCTTCCCAAACTCTGATCTTAAAGTGTGCACTGATGTTGCAAAAGTTAGGTACTATGTACTTTTGAGAATCTTGAAGCATGCTGGAGCTGGCTGAACTGAAATAATGGGTAGTGATACTGACATTATTACAGTTAGACCTCCTGATTTTACCTTAGCTGTGTAACCACAAAATTGATTTTGAAGAGTAGTGAATTATAATGAAGGCTGAACTGCATTGGGAGCCTAATTTCCATCACTCACTGCACAGCTGAATAGTCAAGCTTGAACTGAAAAAGCTAGGCTACATTGCCACAGGCAAACTACAAAAGAAATGATTGGTTGAGGATATTTTTCATCGCAAAATGAAGCTGGAGGTTACATTTGTCTATACTTCTGGCAGTAAAATTGAGTAGAAATACGACATTTTTTATGTATTAAACTTATTACTGATAGGGATCCCTTTATTTCTCCATGGAGCAGACTCATAAGGAACTTTATTGTGAAGCAACTTTATACAGTGAAGGAGTTAACTGGAAAAAACAGCTCGTACTTCACTTTCCAAACAAGTTGATTGAGGCAAACTTATAGTTTTGAGGTAGCGCAGTTATTTTTTCTACTAAAGTGTAATGGTTAAAGATTAAGCTACTGATTAGTTGAGGATTGTATTTACACTAACAGTAACCTCAGTTCAAAATAGCAACACCCACCAGTACTTAACTCCTCATTGCCAAATACTTTCATTCACTTCCCACATGCATACACCCACTCTGTTTCTCGTTCCTTTAAATCATGCTCAGATGCACCAGATGAAGTACAGTCTTGAGGTTTTTTAAGAGTGATTACACATTATATACTTTCACAATGAACGTGTGTCTGCTAATAAAATGTCTAATTTCAAAGCAGGTTTAGCTAAGCTTGCATCTGCAAATCTAATAAGTACTTTGGGGCCTATTTTTTCCCCTGTTTTCTGATTTAAACTTCTGAAATTATATGTTTCACTTGGCAGAAATTCTTATTGTTGTCCCTGTTCAATCTGCACTAGGTGTTTGGTTTTAACCTCCAAAAAAACCGCAAGATTTAATAGTTTTCCGCTTAACAGACTACAACTGAGGTATAAAAAGTTACAGAGGTGGTTTCAATGTGGAGGATGTGAAACAGCTTACTGTAGTATCCCTGTGACTTCTGCCACTGAAGTATTTTTTAAAAGGTCTTATGAAGTTTCTAGTTAAGATTTTGGAAGTTTATTTTCACCTCAGTGATGCAAGGAAAACAGTCTTAATATTGTGTTTAGATGTCCTTTATTATTCCTTGTTATTAAGTTATTGTAGTGCATTGCTTATTCAGCCTTTTTCGTGGATTTTTGTTATATTGTCTGCCTTATCGTGCTTCTGAATTATAATCAATTGTCGTGAGTCCAATCTATATGTTGTGATAAATTAATAAATGTTTGTGTTTGGGCCTTGAGACTCGTCTCACCCAATGCAAAGAAAATGGCACCCAGCAAGCTGTGAAAGAAAACCAGTCAGAGAAGAGCAGTAGGCCTGAAGGGATCATTAGGTGGTAGTTATTCAGAGGCCTAAGATATATAAGATAAGGGGGGTCGTCCAGCACCAGCCCTGAAGGAATAAAGGCAATTAACAAAGACACTGACGAGAAGGGATATCTGATAAGGACCATCCGGTGATGACGCCTCTTGTGGAATCCGGGAACAAGATGCCCTACAGGATTGCCAGGAACAGACAGTTTTGGGACTAAGATAAAGAGTTAATTATGAGGAAGTCCTACGGCCTTTGTCCCTGAAGACCCCCGCCCACGACCCACCAGGAGACACTGCGCAAGCGTGAAGAAGAGGAGCTGCTGACCACCGGAACTGAGTGCCTTTTCGGGATAGTTCATGAATATGTATAGGCGTCTAATGAATATGTAACTTTTACTGCATTTAACTCGGGTAACTGCATTTGTCGGGGTGCACGGTTTTTTTGGAGGAGATATTCCCCCGCGCACCAGCGCGCTTATTAAAGCATACCTACTTTATAACTTCTCGAATTATAGAGTCTTTTCCACATGTCATCAGCAAGATAGTTCAAGGATTGTGTAGGGAGAAAGACTGAGGTCACCCTACCCCTTATAATGGAGTGGCTACCACAATTCGTTGTTCTTTCAGCTAATTCCTTCAGCTAGTAAATTGTTCTTTCACAATAACCGTGTCCTTGGACTCAAAAGCTACAGCAGTTTCTGCCATGTCAAGATCTGATATCAGATCCTATGTCTATTCTCTAACCCATTTCAGGCCCTAATTACAACAATCTGTGATTGAATAACTTTAAATTAAGAATCTGGATTTTCAGTAACTTGAAGACAAGACGGGAAAGGAGAAGAGAAAAACCTATTTCAACTCTCTTACATGCAAACTAAATGCCTTATTTCCCACCAGAAGTTCCATAAGCAAAGGCTGTGATGCAACTCTCACCTGCTATGCACTCATACATCTCTGCGTTCACAACAGTAAGAGTTGTTTGATTAAGGCTGCATTTACAGGATTTGTGATTAGTACAATGAATAGCACAATGAGAAGGGGCCAAATGAACAAGCTGGCTGTGTTTTTATGGAAAAAAAATAGCCCAGTGTTATAAATTGAGGGAATAAAACCCAGGAGCCAATTTACAATTTAAGTGATTCATAAAATTTATTAAATTTAGCAAGCGGCTGAGTAAGCAAAACAGCGCTGGGCAGCAGGGAGCAGCTCTCCGCCAAGGAGTGCTCTACCACAGCTGCACCTGTGCACGTTCAGATACCTTGGTTATATGCAAAGAAAGTTACATATTAATTAAATGCTTATAATATTCATGAGCTATCCCAAAATAGGCACTCAGTTCCGGTGGTTGGCTACTCCTCCTCTTGATGCTTGCGCACTGCCTCCTAGTGGTCTTGGGCAGGATTCTTCAGGGATGAAGGCCATAGGTCTTCTTCACGATGAACTTTTTACCTCGGTCCAAAAACTAGTTTTTCCTAGCACATTTCGTAAGGTACCTTGTCCTCGAATTCCACAAGGGACTTTCATCACCAGATGGTCTTTGTTAGATACCTTTATCACTAGTGTTCTTGTTAATTATTTTTTGTTTTATATACTCTTACAGTGAGTCCATCCTGGCAGCCTTTGTTCTTTTGCAGTTGGCGCTAGACAGCTCCCCCTGTGTACCAGAAGTCTCTCGATTAACTACCACCTAACAAAACAAGCCTGACCTTAGTGCTGGGGAAGATTATGGGGTGGTATGATACATGTTTGCTTAACAGTATATTGCAGCCCAAACAACTTCATTTCTAGCACAGCATAAAATTTGATTAACAAATTCTATATGCCTTCTATTACACCCAGTGTCCTGGAAGAAAGGGAAGGAAAGTTTTCCTTTCCATAATTCCCTTATTTCTCTCTCGGGATGCTGGATAAAACTGCTTTGTCCTTCTCCTCCATCCCACTTCTGTAGGTACAGAGGTAGGTATTTGAGCAACTGCCTGATTTTATGTTTGAAAGACAGTGCTTGCAAGATTAGGGTCTGCCTTCTACATTGGGGAATCTCCTTCAAATTACTGAAAATATCATATGTGTTTCTCTACCATTCTAATTCACAGTAACATCATTATTGGTGTGTTTTCTATTTAGCTAACTATTTGGGAAGTATGATTAAATTTTAATTTCAGTTCTTAATAATGGGGAAGGTTAGTCCTTCTCTTAATGTGTTATATAAGCTCATAGAAAGAGATAATTTTCACGGCTTTCCTGAATTTCCCTTCCAAAGACCCTCAGTGTTGCTTTTACTAGACTGATGTTCACAGGCCACCCTGACTCATAGATCGGTGCTTAATGGAGCTGAACTGTCTTCCACTTGTTGAAAACAAGGCCTTCGATTTCCAAACAATTATCCTGAAGACTCACTGAATACTAAAGGATGCACGTATATCCAAGAATCTAAAATATCATTATAATTCTTTCCTTCTGGATCTTTATCTTCTTTAACAAGACAATGTGTTTTATGGAATCATGATTTTGCAGCTCTTATTCAGTATGAAGAAATAATGGAAAAGCACTTTGCTTTTTACTCTCTGTAACAATATGGAAATGAGAGTGGCTTGTGTTGCTACTAGAATGGTACTTACTGACTGTTCCATAGAATAATCATTCATTTTATCCAGTGAAACTCATTAGAAAGTGGCTAAGGAGACAGTCTGCATAATATGAACCTTAAATGCTCTTACATTATGCAAGTATTTCAGCAGCCCACGTAGCACAGCCTGCATATAAAAGAATAAAAAGCAGCAAAAGAACCTTCCTGTTGAATACGAGTCAGGTGATCTTCCACTCAGTCATGAGAGTTACAAGAAGCTGGCATTGGTTCTTACTTTCCAACCATCCAACCTCCAGTAAAAGAGTAAGCATTTCACTGCAGAGGTAAATACTGTACTCAAATTGTGTTCACTTGGTAGAATGCCTCATTTATTTCTGCACAAAGTAAATTCATTGGATTAACATTTTCACTGAGAATCTTTCTCCTGTCACAAATATAGCCCAAGAGAGATGCTATAAAGAATAGAAGTATTTGGAACTGGCATGAAATCATCTGATTGCTGTTCTTACTTGTGCTTAGGCAGGGAGCATTTCAGTGGAGCCATGACTAGTTAATACCAGTTCCTTACTTTTCTCTCCTTCCAATTTTTAATAGTTTGATTGCTTGCTTCAGTCAAAGAACATGGCTCTGAGAAAGACAGCTCCAGAACCTTCTGCATTCATTAGCCTCAGCTATACTGAGCAGAATAGCTCCAGCACCATTTCTAGAAAGAAGGTACAAAATAACGGTGAACATTGATATTTCAACAAATGAAGGCATTCCCTTTCCGCATCAGAGCCCGTATGAACCACCCACTGTTTTTGAGCTATTCACATACTGAATTACTTTGAAAGCCAGGGCTGACTCTGCTGTGTGTTTGCAGGGCTCGCTTAGGCATATGTTGGTTATTGTTTAAGCCTTTCAATCACTGCTTCCACCAAGGCACATTTCAATTATTGCACTGTGGTTGAAGTAACATAATTCAGGTCATTGTTAAGGAATTGATGAGGAGATTAACTCATAAAGTTAGGAGCCTTGTCGTACTGCACAGTCAATGAAAAATCTCAGTTAAGTGCTTGAAGACATATATGTACCATTGTTACATGCTAGGGTGGATTTGTACTTATTTTAAACTGTAAACAGTAAGCTTCCTAATATACAGTTAATGCCATCCCAGATGGAATTCTATAATAGTTTAAAGATTTATTATATTTATGGTAGTATAACAGCAGGAAGGACCTCCTCAGTCGTGGAGATCGGCCATTTGGTACCAATTCATGAAGTCCTGTAAATTCACACAGTATCAATTTCCATCTTAAAGCTGTCTAGGATTCTTGTGAGATGTGTTCTCTAATAGAAAGGATTTTTTCTTCTGGTTTCTAGCCTAAATATAATCATGGACATCTGATAGATCAGGTGAGCAAAATCTGGGTTTATGGATGAAGTAGAATACAGATACAGATATATTCTTTCTATGTACCAGAAGGTTTGAAGACAAACTGATTCCTGTTAATTGTCAATTATAAATTATTTTTTTTCTTTCTTTTCATGCAACACTAAAAGTGTAGTGTCCCAGCTATTATTAGTGTTTGCTTTCTAACAGTTTCCAAATTTAAAAATTTATATCAAAACTCATGTATTTTTTTGAAGGGATGTTGCGTGAAAGGTACGTGGCTGTGAGAGGCATGTACCCCAGCTAAGCTCTTGCTTGTTTCAGAGGCCCGTTTCAGAGTTGCCGTTAATAAGTTCACTCTCTGCAGTATGATAATAATGCTAGCAAAATACTATCGTGGGTTATTACTCACCAAAAGGTGGAAGCGCAGTTCTTACCAAGAAGGCGTCCCTGTCTTGGGTGAAGGAGAAGGAGCAGAGCCCGTTGACTGCCTCTTCCTCTTCTGGGGTCTTCTTCCCCCAACAACACTTGCCCTTTATGCTCCTTGTATACTATCTTTTCCCCCTCCCAGGGTGGCATTCAGCATGATTTGAGTGAAGAGTGGGTGACTATAGTCATATAGGGATATTAAGGTAAAAATTTTCACTCTGGGCCCTGTGGCCGTCAGGATTTTGTTTTGAAGCAGCTTATCTGTTTGTAGGATGATGTTCACACTCTGAGCAGCCCTGCCCCTTAGCCAAAACAAGGCCATCGTGGCATCACAGGACTCCCTCCTTCAGCTGGTTCTCACTGTGTAGGCCTTATTTTTCTCTGTTCTCAGGGTTTGCACAACAGGTAAGTGAACATCTGCTTTCAGCAAGTCTGAAACCCTCAGACTAAAATATCACGTTATCCACCCCGTGACTATAGTCACTCAATCGAAATTGAAATCATGCTCTCATTAAGTCAGTCTTGGGGGTATCCTTTATGTCTGACTTTCCTTTCTCTTCACCTGGGTGTAGCTCCAACTCTGTCCACCCGGACACCATGCGTATCTGATGAATTAATACCCAAGTTAACATGGATCTAAAGCAAGCTAATAACATGAAAACATCGTAATCATAATAACTATGACTAAAATTGATTGCAATAAAGAAGCAAGCCATCCTGACAGGGAAAACTCCAAGCTATGTAAAAGTTTGTTTAACCATTGTAGTTCCATGCTTTCTCTAAGACCTCTACTTGCTTTTGCTACATACTTCATATGATCTAACTGCTTGTCAAGATCTTTTTTTACATTCGGTATGTGAACAGCAAGTATAACATCATGCGGTTTTGAAAAGCCATTAGGTGAGGTGTAAAACTTGACTCTAAAACCCATCCAACCACAGTTCCTGTCACTGGGTGTTGCCAGGGATCTGTCAAACTTCTTTTGACTCGTCCCCACAGAGTCAGTACAAGGGATTGTTTTCTCTAGAGAGGGCAACGTGTTAAAGAGTCCCAACGCATGTTGACATCGGCGGCCCTCCACAGTTAAGTCAGATGTCCATGTGCCATCATTGCTAAAGCAAATAGTGTGTCCCAAGGAAGGTATATTAAGTTTTGAACAGATTATATTAGACTTGGTATTGTTATTGGTTACATGAGACCAGGTATCATTGAGTGAAGTGGTGTAGTTATGACAAATACAACCTAATCAAAGGGCTTGCGTTATTAGGCCCAGTCTTTGAATTTCAGCTTCTCGGCTATTACGATTATAAACTTTAGTACAATTCCAATTGTAGCATTTTGGAGTCTCTAAACAAGATGTATGAAAATTTGTGTATTGGACACCAACCCATATGGGATCATCAGGTAATCCAGTGATTCCACTCCGGTCAATACACCAGTCAGTAGTTCGCATGTAATCCCAATGACCATGTTGTGGTTCTCCCCACACTCTAGGCATATATATTCCCTATGGTGTATTAGTGCATGTATCCCCAGAAGGGCAATAGGTGATTTCGACACTGTTTGCAAGCTTTAGTGGCAGTTTAGTGATGTTACAATTATCTATAGTTTCATCTTTCTTAGGGATCCATTGAAGGACATATTTTCCCTCCTAAATGTGCCAAGTTAGACTGATATGATTTTGAGTTTCCCACGTGGCGTTCCAAGTTTGATTCAGATTCGTAGTCAAAATTCCCCAGCTTATTGGGTGACTAGCAGACCGTGGTGTATGTAAGCATGCTATAATTTGACTCACATTGTGTATATGCCCAAAAGCTTGAATCAGTTGTAATATGAGATTTGGAGTTTCAATTTCCCCACATATAGCTCCTGTGGATAGGAACATGATAAACAATGTAATCATCTCCATTTTAAAATTTTGGTTTCCAGGTTAATATCAGTACCAAGAATACAACAATTCCGATCACAAGTATGAACAGTTCCTGGAGGCACTCCAGTTCAGTGTAGGATAGTCTGACGTCCCACGTACAGTTTCCTGACATCAGCGTTTCTGTAAAATAAGAAGAGAGAAAATGCTCAGTCGTATGATCGACAAATGTTAAATTAGGTAGGTATTACCCATCTAGTACTGATTCGATGGAGCTTTCCAGAACTGTTTTTTGCTTCCCAAGCAAAAAGATTCTTTGGGGCTGTCAGCACCATTGCCACTGTTCCAATTTGCAGCGTTTTAACCAGCACAGGCTGGCCTACGTAAAAGCCAGTAGGGTATTCTTCCAGCTTTGTATCCGTCTTTGATGCATCAGTGAACTATACCTTTTTAAGTCACTGTCTTTTTTTAGAAGAGGTGCTTCCTGAATCAGTGATGGTTCACTCAGTGGAGTTTGGAATAATAGTGCACTGTCTATATCCTTTTGTAATTTAGATACTTTAATATTGCCTTCGGTGATGGGCATGATGTCATTAATACCCTCCAGGTAAGTGTACCATTTGCAGACGATGGGTTTCTGGGCAATGGCTGCGGGTGTCGTGGTACTCTTGTGGACTACATCTAAGACACGAAAAGGTCCCTTAACACTCTGTCCTTCCCTTATCTGTTCTGCTCACTTCACTGCTCACACTAGGGACAATAAACCGTTTTCAAGATCTGAATACCTTGCTTCAGTGTCAGTAAAAGAGTAAGAGCTAAAGTTCAGTGGTCTCTCTGGTCCCTTGGGTCCCTCACACTTGGATGGAAGAATGTCTCATCCCAAAGCTACAAGTTTTTCTCGTACAGCTTCCATAGCATGTATGACTCCCTCCATGTTCTCTCCTCCTATCAATATATCATCAATGTATTGATATATTGTAACACCTGGTGGACTGGGAATTTCTGCTAAGATTTTGGCTAAAGCATTATGAGCGATTGTAGGAGTGTTTGTGTCCTTGAGGCAGTCTGTTAAAGGTATATTGTATCCCTTTCCAAGTAAAAGCAAATTGAACTTTGTCATGTTCCTGTAGAGGAATCATGAAAAACAGATCCGTAACGACTAAGGTTGCCATCCACGGGAGAGAAGCTCCCTGTGTTTGAGTAACTAATTCTGCAGTGTTTGGTACAGCTGCAGTTAAAGGTGCAGTATTAGCATTTAATTGCCTGTAATCAATAGTAAGCCTCCACTGTCTGTTTGGCTTTTTTACTGGCCAGATAGGAGAATTGTGCAAGGAGTGTACATGGTAATAATGTCTCTCTCGAGTTTCTAAATCTTTTACCACTCCGTCAATACCTGATTGTGCAGCTGCTGGCAGGGGGTACTGCTTTATGTTTGTTATCTTTGATGGAGGCAGAGATAGAGATATCTCTAGTAAATTTGTTGTTTTAGGCTCATCCTCCTCAAGCCGTTCGTTCGCTGTCTCCATTATCTCATCTGGCAAAATTCCAGAGCGTCCCATCAGGTGACTTCCACACTCTACCATGCAGTAAACCAAATCCCAGAATGTTAGTGTTTGCAGAACTGACCAAAACCTCAGCGCTAGTTAATTTCTTTTCCTCTGGAGCCACAAGACAATTTTAGCAGTAGGGTATTCCTTTATAACTCCATCAATTCCTGTAAATTTTATCTTAGGGAGACTAGGTTTTATGTTTAAGAATTCTGCAGTCTCTTTAGAGATTACTGATATCTGAGGACTCGTATCGATAAGGATGTTTGTATAAACTTTCTTTGGCCCTGTTGGAACAGCAATGATAGGTTCATAACATTTGTTAAGGAGCCATTTTACAGCTAATGTCCTCCAAGCAGGGTGGCTCACTGCCCTCCCCGGAGCTGCACATTTTTTTGGCAAGTTATCTGCTAGGTCAATTAAATCCTCTGGTGGGGCCAAAGGCATGGGCTTATAGAGACTGATATATTCACTGCCAATTGACTCATCCCTTGCAGGTTGTTTTTCTTAGTATTTACACCAGAAATTGGAGGTCGGCAATGGAGGTGCCGTGTAGCTTTTGTTGTGGTATTCTCAGAGCCAAGACTTCACGCCAAAGATCATTACGCTCTTTATCAAACTGTGATTTGACTTCTGGCTTAGATTTAACTGTGTGGACTCGGGAAACTCATTTCAAGTGTTCAGGTGGTTTCCCTTTAGTCAATCTGACCCAACCATACGGTGTCCGTAATTCACTAACTCCTGTACAAACTCATTCCAAGTTGTTACATGTGCCTGCTCCCCTAGGGGAACTACAGCAGCTACCAGAGCATTCATAGCACGGGTATTTTTTATGCACTCCTAGACGGTAGCTACAAATGTTTTTAAGCAATCAGGGAAGCCACGAATAACAGGAGATAACCTTACTGGGTCGATAGGGGCTAACATTGGGGATCTCCTTAACAAGTCCCGCTCATACATTGCTTGTATGCAGGCTGATTTTGCACAGATGTAGCTAAATCAGTAAATCCTGGGGTTGTAATAGCAACGGGATCTCCTCTCTCCTGAGGATCTATGCCACCATCCCAATTGGCAGCTCTTGCAGTCAAGGTATAAGTATGATAGCTGCCTTCCAATACCTGAAGGGAACCTACAGAAAGGCTGGGGAGGGACTTTTTACAAGAGTGTCCACTGATAAGACAAGGGGAAATGGGTTTAAGTTGAAGGAGAATAGATTTAGATTAGACCTTAGGAAGAAATTCTTCAGTACGAGAGTAGCAAGACTGTGGAATAAATTGCCCAGAGACGTTGTGGCTGCCCCCTCCCTGGAGGTGTTCAAGGCCAAGTTGGATGGAGCATTGAGTGTCATGATCTAGTTGAGAGGCATCCCTGCCCATGACAGGGAGGTTGGACTAGATGATCTCTAAGGTCCCTTCCAGCCTAGGCCATTCTATGATTCTACGATTCTATGATCCTCTCCTGGTGCAGTGGTTAAAAACACTCCAGGACCCCAATAACCTCCTGATTCTTCCTCACTTAGCAGAACTCGATCCCCTTCCATAAGGGAGACATGCCACGCATACTCTGTCTCAGACTCCCCTAGGCATCTGCAATACTTTTCCTTCAGTTTGGCAAGTTCAGTTGGAGAATATGCCATGGTTTGTACAATAGTGTGAACATTGTTATCGCCCTCGTTCACTACCTCAGTTTTAATTAATGGTCAGACAGAAACAAGATCACAGTCAAAATTTTCCACCAACTCCTCAGTGTCGTTATCACACCCAATGCCTCCATCCCATGGTTCAGAATCTGCATTGTATACTGATTTGCAAATTTGTTTAGCTGACTCTAGAGAAGGCATTTAGTTTAGGAGAGGATCTAATTTTTCCTGTAACCAGTTTCCTTGCATTGTGACTAAGTCCAATTGCATTTTAAGGTCCTGATTTTCACTCTCAAGGTTGTCTACTGAGGCCAGTGATTCTTTCAACACTTCGGTTTTGGATTTTAGCAGAGCATATTCTACATTTAGATTTTCTTCTTGAGTTTCCATTTTTTCTCGACTTTCCCTTTCAAAAGCCAGTAAGTTTTTTAATACTTCAGTTGCTAATTTTGCCATGGCATATTCCACATTTGCAATTTTCTCAGATGGAGGAGAATCTCTGATCTCTTTTTGCGTGCAAGGTGAACAAGCCTCTTCCTTAACTCTTTGCTCACTCCTACATTGTTCTATTCTCTCCACCACTTTGTTCCAAAACTCCTGGGCCCACTCTGTCCTAGCTTCAGATGGTGCACACTTATATTTTTGCAGGAGTTTATCCATGGCAACCCTGCTCGCTGCACCAATTTACTGTAACATGAACGGTATGGTGGCTGTGACAGGCATGTACCTCAGCTAAGCTCTTGCTTGTTTCAGAAGCCCGTTAATTACTTTCACTGAGATAATTTGCAAAGTAACCAACAATAGGTGATTTATTAAAGCAACAAATACAAGATTTGGAGTTGCCATTGATAAGTTCACTCTCTGCAATATGATAATAATGCTAGCAAAATACTATCGTGGGTTATTACTCACCAAAAGGTGGAAGCGCAGTTCTTACCAAGAAGGCGTCCCTGTCTTGGGTGAAGGAGAAGGAGCAGAGCCCGTTGACTGCCTCTTCCTCTTCTGGGGTCTTCTTCCCCCAACAACACTTGCCCTTTATGCTCCTTGTATACTATCTTTTCCCCCTCCCAGGGTGGCATTCAGCATGATTTGAGTGAAGAGTGGGTGACTATAGTCATATAGGGATATTAAGGTAAAAATTTTCACTCTGGGCCCTGTGGCCGTCAGGATTTTGTTTTGAAGCAGCTTATCTGTTTGTAGGATGATGTTCACACTCTGCGCGGCCCTGCCCCTTAGCCAAAACAGGGCCATCCTGGCATCACAAGACTCCCTCCTTCAGCTGGTTCTCACTGTGTAGGCCCTGTTTTCCTCTGTTCTCAGGGTCTGCACAACAGATAAGCGAACACCTGCCTTCAGCAAGTCTGAAACCCTCAGGATAAAATATCACAAGGCAACAGTAACAAAGATCTGAATGCTTCCAAAACGTGTTATCAGGATACAGAGCCTTTGAAAACCTATGGTCTTAACAGACTGTATTATTCCCTAAAGGAAAGAGAGTGTAGGGTAGGAAGGGTTTTTCTGGCCTTTTTTTGGCCTCAGTCTCCATGATTATTTATACCATATACTGTCAGTGCTTAAGAGGCTACGGTAAAGAGCAGAGTAGGGGAGCTTTCATTGCTGCATGCCCAGTAGTCAAGAAATAGATTTGTGTATTGTAAAGTAACAGTGGTAGTTTAACACAAGCCTATGTGCATGGTGTATTTATTCACGTTAGCCTTTATTTGTAGGTAGTACACGTTTTCTTAAAATGTTATTAAATAAATGACTTCTATGTGCTGGAAGAAAAAATATTTCACTATTTTTTTCTAAGCTTGTTGTTTACCAAAGTACTAACGGCATTTACATCCATTATCATACCGATGGTAACCTATTCAACCTAAGGTGACTGAAGGCCCACACTAAGGCCCTAAATCACCTTGTCTGCCAGATGCTTTTTGCTGATGATGGTGCCCTCGTTGCTCACACAGAAGCAGCTCAGAAGCGCTTAACATCCTGCTTTGCAGAAGCTGCTGAGCTTTTTGGGCTAGAAGTCAGCTTGAAGAAGACAGAAGTTCTTTACCAAGCTGCGCCTCAGGAAGTCTCCCATCATCCCCACATCACCAGAGGCAAATCAGAGCTTAAGTCAGTCCAGCAGTTCAACTATCTAGGAAGTATCATTTCCTTGGAAGGTAAGATTGACAAAGAGATAGACAACAGGTTAGCAAAGGCACACAAAGCTTTTGGAAAACTCCATAAAAGAGTCTGGTGCAATAAATACCTGAAGTACAAAGATTAGTGTCTACAGAGCCATTGTACTGTCTACTCTTCTATATGGGTCTGAATCACGAGTCATCTACTGCCACCACCTGCAACTCCTCGAACGCTTCCATCAGCGCTGCTTCCGTACAATCCTGAACATCCACTGGACTAACTACGTGACTAATGTTAATGTCCTCTAACGGGCAGGGGTCACCAGTATTGAGGCCATGCTGCTGAGGATGCAGCTGCGCTGGGCAGGGCACGTCTCCAGGATGGAGGATCACCGCCTCCCTAAAGTTGTGCTCTATGGTGAACTCGCCACCGGCTGCCACAACAGAGGAGCCCCAAAGAGGAGATATAAGGACTCTCTGAAACAATACCTCAGTTTTGGCCATATTGGCTACCATCAGTGGTCCACTCTGGCCTCCAATTGGGAGACGTCGAGACACACCATCCATAACGCTGCTGCCTCCTTTGAGAACGCACGTAGAATTAGTCTCAAGGAGAAAAGACAACACAGAAAGAACTGTGCCTCGCCAATACCACCTAAGGAGACTTCCCGCTGTGCCTTTTGCAACCGGACGTGCCTATCCCCCATCGGCCTTTTTAGCCATCAGCGCGCTTGTAGCAAGTGTGGGTAGAGCCCTTCCCATATCTTCATTTGCAAAGCCTAGCCATGATGATGAAGAGGCTAGAAGAAAGCAGGTAAGTCGTGTAAGTGTGAAAGGACATACTGTTAGATCATGCATTCAGAGGCTGTTCTGAGTGTTATATGTTGCTGCTCTCAGAGGCATAGTCCTATGGCTGCAGGTGTACAATGGGCTTTCCATCTGTTTTATCCTTCCAGTTTGTTCAAGGGCCAAAGGCATATAACCAGGTCCTCCTCTTATTTGTTTAATGGTCGGAAGGACAGATGGTTACAACTGCAAACATAATAAACAAACCTAGAAGCACAGTGAACATAAAGATGTTTTGTTTGACCAGCACTGTGTGTCTGCATGTCAATTATGACTGAATAAAAGCTGAGATTGGTTGGTCAGATTTAAATAAATAGTTCCCACACGGATGTAACTAAATATTCTCCTGAGGAAGTTACCAATGTTCCAAATAGATTTGCATTTTCTGGATATGCACAAATCTATTCTGTATTCAGGCAGTTCAAAAGCAGGCTGTTTTTGGAAGAGGTGCTAAGGGCTCTGGCAGTTAATAACTTTTAGGTTCAAGGCAGCAAGTCTCTTCCATCGATAGGTAGCAATGATTATCTGTCTGTAATAAACACTTTCACAGTTTATTCTTATAATTTATTATCACAGGTTTAAGTCTGCTGAGGGTTTTGGTAATGGGGGAGCTGTGGGAGATGGCTCCTTGCAAGACTTCCAGAGCCTCCCCCAGCCCCAGGTAAAAGTCAGACCTGCCTCTGGCCAAGGCTAGACCAATCAACATCTCGGCAATCAATGTATTTAAAAGAGGAGACATATCTGGCCATTTCCTCCTTTTTTTTTTTTTTTTTTTTTTTTCTCTCTGTCTTTGTGTCCTGTATGTGTGTTGGGGAGTTTTTCTGTTTGGCGGAGGGAGACGTGAGAGGAAAGCAAAGGAACTCAATCAGTGAGGAAAGAGAGGGAGGAAGGCACTGGAACAGAGTGCTTCCCTGGAGTCCTGTAGTGAGTGAGATGGCAGGAGATGATTGCCTGCCAGCTGAAGAGATCAAGTGGTGAGAACGTCGAAGATGCCATGGTATGTGGAGAAGCCCAAGCCAAGGAGAAGAGAGACTGCACAAGAGTGGAGGATGCACCTGAAGTGACCTGTGACACCTTTACTTATAAACACATGTATTAATGGCAAGGTCATCTATAGATGACATATACCACCCTATACTTTTATAATGGGGCAAAGGGTGTGGAGATCAGCCTATGATTTTTTGTGAACATGCACAATCCACACTGATGAACATTCTGTAAAATCAGAGGCACAGAAAAATTACTTCAGTGGGATTGTCACTGTTAGGCATAATTTCTCACTGACACAATAAAACCCAGTATGCATCTCCGGATGAAGTGAGATGGTGCCCCTTGCTGGGAAGACGCTACTGGGGGTGGTTTTTTGTGGTGGCAGCTCTACGTCTTGACTGGGCTGGGGGATGAGGGGCCCCTTTTGCTGCTGTCTTGCCTCTCTCTGGGCATCACCTCACTTCTGGCCTTCCCAGCCTGGTCCTCCCAGCACACTGGTAATCCTGGAAATATTTCTCAGGTCAGGTACAAACGTTTTGAGCACCAGCTGAACCCATACTTCAGAAGTGAGCTGGGCAGCCCAGATGGGTGTACCAGGGGATCTTCATGTGTCAAGAAGCCAGCACACCCCAGGCTTCACAGTCACATGGATGCTTTCGAAAGTTGTATCTTGCATGTGGAGAATAACCTTTGGACTTGTTTGTTCATCTGTTTTTCCAGTTTACCATCAGAACTGCCACATAGATATGAGGTTAGAGATAATCTGCTGCATGATACAATGACTGCAGTTTGAAGTGAGGATGAATTATAAGAAGTTTTGCTATTAACATCACATTACAGAGCAGTGGAGTTATTTTGCCAAGTAATTCTTCTGGGGGTGAAGGAGGGCGTAAAGCTGTGAGAGATGACAATCTCAGAGTCTGTGAAGAAGTCAAGCTTTTGCAGTCACCATGGTTACTTACCTCTAAGTCAGAAACAGGAATGGAACATGTAATTTGTTTTCTTGAAACTGGTCTTCCCTACTGAAACGGTATTGTGTCCTGGGTTGGCAGGAATTTTACTTGAGCAAAACTGTTCAAAGGAATAGGCCTGTGTTAGACACCAAACACCACAGGCATTAATCAGTGTTCCTACACTCTGCAAACAACAATTGTAAAAGAGAGGAACTGATAGCAGGAGCAAAAAAAAAAAAAAAGAACTGACCAAGCCAAGGATTTTATTGCACTATTTGGGCTTTTAAAGCAGTTTGGTTGTAGTGCATGGAACATTTTCTAGCCTTCTATATTGATGTGTTTGCTCTTATAGCTGTCTTCTGTATCAGGAAAAAAAATGCCAGGAAGGAAGTTAGTGTCTGAAAAGTTATGATTAAGAGAATATTAATGAAAACAGTATTTCTGTTTATTAATTTCTCTCTACTAGCCATAAGAAGGACTTTCTCTATTCTCATCCACTTACTCAAATCTCATTGAAACTCACTCCTAATTAGGAAGAAAAAGAGCTGGCAGTTGTGGGAGAGGATTTTTCTTCCATCATTATTCCGCTTGAACTTTGGAAATTCTTTAACTCCAGTTCTTCAACAGCTGCTTAATTAACTGAGAAATATCCATCTAAAAACTCAATCTTCACTAAAAGTTTCGAGCAACTCCTGCAAGCAGCAATAACCTCACATTGTAGTTGCATCATCAGCAATTTGAGTACCTTGCAATTACATATATGGTATTTATTACTAAATAGCATTGTCATCTTGCTCTGTAAAGAAACAAGCAACTTTCACTGTTTCCTATGTGGTTGGCTATGTTTGGTGAGCAACGTAAAGCAATATCACATTGGTGATTGACAGGACCAGGCTGCACAAAATAATGCAGGGCCAGGTCTGTAGAGAGATACGTTATCTTTTATTAGGTAGTAATTCAGCAAATGACCAATGCAAATGTCTGGTATTTGATTACCAGAAGTCCTCCTGTTACATGTAATTTTACATAACTCAATAAAAGCTTGCAGAGAGAAATTATTTTTCTGTGTTACATACAAATCACTTTACAACACACAGCTTGCTCCATCTTCATACGCGATGGGTAACAATATATTGTTCCATATACAATTTACTTGTATGATGGCCTGTGTCCTTTACTGCAGTGCCACTTTCAACACAAGAAGCGCCATGGATCAAATCGAATTCTTCCTTGAAAATATCTGCTTTTAACATTTAATAGAGACATATCCACTACATTAGCTGTTTGTGAGGAGTGCTCCCATTCTCAGTCAAATCCACATGCTTAATTAGACTGGGATGCTAATCCACAGTGTACCTTTAGAAAAACAGATGGTTCTGACATCAGCTAAGTGGACTACTACAAAAGGATTGGATTTATTTAAGAAATAAAAGCTCCTCCCAAGTTTACAAGTTCCGGTATGTGTTGAGATGAGCAGCTACTGCACTACACCCAACCCTTAACAAAGAATAACAATCTGGATCATATTATACACTCACCCGTACAAAGATGAGGGCTTTCAACCTAGAGGAGTCACCTTGGCCAGAGTCCCAAACCAAAGCCGAGGCTGAGCCCCGACTGCAGGACCTGCTGCTCTGAAGGGACATGCTCCAACGCACCCCTCACAGGACCCCGTTTTAAAGCTCAGTCGAATCTGAGCTGTGGTCAATCAAAGCCATCTCAGTCTCCCATTGGCTACCAGCCAACTTCTTGGGTGTACACCTAGGCTGATGGGCTAGACCCAAACTAGCCAGAAACTTCCAGCAGTTTCTCTGAAATCTTCCTGGCAAGCGCTGTGAGGGGAGGCATCCCAAACTAGGGGGATGCATCTGCCACACTGTTTTAAAAAGCACTAAGAATATACCTACCTAGAATATCTGATGACACCACTAGAATTTTTCTGTGATAACAAATACCAATTTTATAACCTTTTAATATTTATAACATTATTTGTACATTTGATGTACATTTGATCCTAGCACTAAATCAGAACTGCATTTTGAAAGTTGTCATTTTCATGTGCATTTTTATTTCATGCTTTTTGAATTGGTCTTTAACTATAAATACTTGCATCATAATTCATTGTACAAACCTAGTGACATCATCATTTATTATAGTGACCAGACATTTTATTTTGATACTTACAATTTCCATTATGTAAAGGAAGACTTCTTGACAGCTGAACATTGCTGATTTAGCTAATCCAGTCACCACATTTACTGCAGTCAAGACGAGTAATTCATGAGCTAAATTGTGAACAAATATTAATTTTTTGCCTGCTCTATCTCCCCTGCAAAGTCAAACAATAAAAAGTGTATCATTTAAGTCTTAGACTTCACCTGTAATAGTTCACCTGCAAATACCTTTCCACAGAGCAGAGCACTGATGCCCACCCCCAGTGTGATGTTACAAATACAGAAACACTGTTCTGCGGTTACCATAGAAACCATTTAAGATCACAACAAAGAATTATTGGGAAATTTAGGGAGGATTTAACTGATGCTGTTAAATTCCACCTATTTTGTTTTCAGTGCACAAAATACCCTCACAAGCGTAAAACGTGCAAGCCTCTGTTCATTGAGAGTGCCGTAACAGGGGACCTGTCGTGATGATGTGAAATTGTGTAGATTGTGACTGTTGGACAGCACATGGGGGTGTGGGGAAGTCAGGTCAGCAATAGGAGGGATATCCTCCCTGTTAAAAATCTTTGGTGCTGCCACTCCCTGAGAAAGGGCTAGAATAATAGAAGCCTGATTGGTAGTCATCTTACCCAACTCTTTACCCATAAGCCTTAACACCACTGGAAGTTGGATCCTCCATCTCAACTCTCTCAAGATTTGGATCAGAGATTCACTTCAGGGATGAACAAGAGTTATGTCAGCTTTCTGGGCTGAAAAGATTTTTAACCAAAAATCTACCTCAGCTGAGAGTTGAGATCTCCTCTAGGACAGTAGCCTTTCCACACAAATACATACTGATATAATAACTTTTCAAATTAGTTTCTGTGTGATCAGTTTGGATAAAAAATGTTGTTACATTTGTGAGCAAATATGCTTCTGAATTATCGCATTACAGTGAAGCTCCAGGCACTCATGAGGTCTTGTCAGTAGTAACAATTTTGTTCTAAGTGTCTACAACTGCATAAGGCTTCAGAGTCAAAATTACCATTAGCACAGTACAAATTTAAAAATGTCAGTTCCAGAGAATGTTAGATTTAGTAGCAAAACTCCCTTTGATTTTCATAGAGTCTGGACTTGACCCAAGATAAATAAACAATTACATAATTCTCAGAAAACCCTTCAGCATTTCCAGAGCAAAAACCTTATGCAGTGCTGCTCTACGAATTACTATACAGACCTTTAGTACTAAATAAAACAACATGCTGGTGTGGATTTGAAGGCTCTTTTGCATATGGCTAACTGCCAGAGGTCACCAAGCAGAGTATAAAATTAGTTGTGAAAGGAATAAAAAAGGAGCTCTGTTTTCACGAGTGGGCAATAAGTAGTTTCCAGATTTCTAGTCTCAAGTGCTTATGATTGCAATTGTCCTGCTCATGACAACTCTCATATTTGAACTTCCCCAGAACACACACATCTGTGAAGTGATCCAGCAACCTCCAAAAGAGGAAAAGGCAAACTGCATTCTCTCTACAAACTTGAATGTCACACTTCAGTTCCAAATACGCAATCCTAAACATCCACCCCTCACAGATATTTTTTCCAAAGTCTCCAAATACCTAGGTAAAGAAGAAACATTAATTAATTTTTAAATATAGATTTAGATATATTTTTTTCTGAGAATAAAATTGCTTATCATCTGGCTGTTAGCCAAAGCTGGGAGATCACAGCTACACTAACTCTTTCTCATCTGCTCTTGTTCCCAGCTAACTGAAGAGAAGGGAAAAAATTTTCTTGGCCCCACTTTGAGGTTCTGTCAACTAGCAGCTCAGAGGTACTGCTGAGAAGCTGCTGCTGAAAAAAGTGTTCTGGGTCAAAAGTCTTTTGGTGGCAATATTTTTCACTTTGAGGCTTCTTTCACTCTACAGCAGTTTTCCAAGACTTCTGAAGAATTTCAAAATCTGAGCTTAATATGTCAACATGTAATCGTTTCTTTGGTGTGATCAACAGATGTTTTGTGCAGCATTGGTTTTTGGGGTTTTTTTTGTTTGTTTGTTTTTATTTTTTAATTCACATGACAGGGAGCCAGAATACTGAATAAGCGCTTTAGCACAGACTTTTGAAAATTCACTTTTTGTCTACTTGTGGTATTGCAGCTGCAGGTATGAAGACGAGGCTGGGAAGCACTACCTTTTAAGCTTTCTCTGAAAGCAAACTCCAAATTAAAAGCAGGATTCCCAGGTCAGGTGTCTGCCCTTGATCCCAGCCTCCTGTCCTGAGCAGCTTGCTAGAGGATCATCTAGCTTGCAGGTGGCTGCACAGATCCGGGGCAGTGGCACCACCGCGAGATAAAAGCAGTCACTTCTGGGCTATGAAAGCAAAGCACTTTCGAGATACCCAGCCTGGAGATCTGAGATCGGTGATGGTTTTTTAAGCCACGATCTCCAGGCAGCCTGAAGGTACCTTCCGAGCCAGCCTTTTAACTTTGCTATAGTGACACCTGGTGTTGCAGCGGAGCTTGACTGAGGGAGAAACAAGAGGATGTCAGTAAAATCAGCACTACAAAGGCTTGCATGTTTGCCCAGCCATTCGCGATGGGTGACTGGCAAGGAAGTGTGCCGATTTTTGAACTTACAGGGTTTTTTTCAGCACTGTTTTCTTGGAAATAAAAGTTTCTGTGGAATAAATGTTCCATTAACTTTTTTTGCATGTTGTCTGTAGAAGTCACATGGTGGGCAGCAAAATTAAATGAGTAAGGCACTGTAGTAAGATGCAAGAATTTTAGGTTCTGCTAGTCTCTTGCTGAACTTGTAGCTCCTGTGACTTCATGCATCTACCCTTATTTGTGCAGTAAACTCTGGAACAGCAACTGCCACACATACTAGGGGCTACTCTGCCGTATTTTCTATGGTGGAATAGCAAAACACTCCTGTAATTAAAAATACACAAAAACCTTACAACTCTGAGTACAAATAAGTCAAACATGAAGGCCAGTGTACTATCTTGACAGTAAATCAGTTAAGGAAGATATATTTAACCACCAATATAGTTTATACAAGATCAGTAAATCAAGCTCCCTTGTAGTATCCCTTAGTTTTGAGAGGGAGCATGGCATTCCCAGTGGTCTTGCTGTTAAAGCCATAGCTAAGTGCTGAACAGAGCTATTGCTCATTATTGTAACTAATGGTTAGCACAGCTTTAACATGAAAACAAAATAAAATGAAATCCTAACTAAGTAAAAAGCCTGTCAAATTAAAAGCTAAAGTGATAACTCAGTATTTTTTCATTGTGAAGGTCTAGCTTCAGTTCCAGCAATAGGATTCTTATTCTGAACTATTCTTTTTAGGTAATTTCCATTTAGACCCAAGGAAAACAAGTACATTACAGAATACTTATGGTCCCTTTCAAAGTTTCATATAAATGGCTTTCATTTTCACCTAAAATTAAGAGCACTCAAACAGCAACAAGGTATTTAATTCCTTGGGGCCTGCTTGCAAATCTAATTTAATATGCTAGGGGGCAATAAACAATAACTTGTTGTTAGGCTAATTAAGGTAAAGTTGTAGGTTTATTATTTGGATTAATTTTCCATGCTCAGTGGGGAACAATGCACATTCTTAATACCAACCTCTATAGTGGAGAGAGGTACGGAATGCCACAGTCTCAGAGTGGCAGGGGACAAGAATGCCCAAAGGGATCCATTCCTGCAGTGTGCTAGGTGAGCACTACAGTCTTTTTTGTTGTCACAGCTGGTCAGCTGCTAATATGATGTCCCCCAGGGCTCAGTGCTGGGACCACTCCTGTTTAACATCTTTATCAATGACCTGGATGTGGGGATGGAGTGCACCCTTGGTAAGTTTGCAGATGACACAAAACTAGGAGGAAGTGCTGATTCCCTGAAAGGTAGAGAGGCTCTACAGAGAGATTTGGACAGGCTGGATCACTGGGCCAAGGTCAATAGTATGAGTTTCAATGAGGCCAAATGTCGGGTCCTGCACCTGGGCCACAACAACCCCCAGCAGCACTACAGGCTTGGGGAGGAGTGACTGGAGAGCTGCCAGGCAGAGAGGGACCTGGGGGTGTTGATGGACAGTCAGCTGAACATGAGCCAGCAGTGTGCCCAGGTGGCCAAGGCCAATGGCATCGTGGCTTGTATTAGGAATAGGATAGGACAAGAGGGAACGGGTTCAAGTTGCTCCAGGGGAAGTTTAGACTGGATGTTAGGAAAAACTTCTTCACTGAAAGGGTTGCCGAGGGAGGTAGTAGAGTCACCATCCCTGGACACGTTTAAAAAATGGCTGGATGTGGCACTTCAGTAGACAGTTTAGTGTTACGGTGGTGTAGGGCTGTAGGTTGGAATTAATGATCTTAAGGTCCTTTCCAACCTTGATGTTTCTATGATTCTAATGTGATTTTTCTAAGGGATGTAGACAGGCATCACCTTTGTTTGGTCTCCACAGACGTTAGAGAGGAGTCCATGAACGGAGAAACATGTTGGACGTACGGATCTAAAATGTAATTCTTTCTTGTTGCAGAGAGACCATAATGTTAGTACTACTTATACCCAAATACAACTCAAGCTAGTACAAAAACTGAAAGGAGTAGAAAACTTTCTGCTCAAACACAGTAGAAACAATAGCTCTGAAGTTCCAGTTACTGTAAAGTTTTTGAGGTGGCTTAATCCTTTCCTAAAAGAGGAAGACTTTAGCATAACAGCAGCAGTCCTTCTAGACATTTTTTTTTCTGGATTCCTTATGATCTTTTCAGGGTGTAGGATTACGGTTTTATAACATAAAGAATATATTATGTCTTTTCTCCAACTAATGCAGGTATGAGCTTATTCCATTCTGAGAGGTTCTGTCACCAGCTTATTATAAGAAAGACTGAGCCACTACTGAAGAGTTATTATCCCTTGAGTATATTAGCTATTCCCAGAGAAAGACTTCTTAAATCTTTGTCCTGTTAGCAATAGTAAATCCACTGATGATAAAAGGAGTAGTCTGATTTTATGGGATTTACTTTTCATTGGAAAAGGAAGATTTGGGGTTATTTTGCATTTCTCTACTATAACACAAAATATTGTAGGGCTCTTTTATCCTTTTCCCCAAGACCTAGGGCTTCATTTCAGGCACATCTCACAAAGATCACCACTTCCAAGCAAGCAGTTTCTTTTATGGTTCTGGCATCAACTCTGTTGCTGCTACTGGGACTAACCCAGAGTAATCTATTGTTGCTGGCAGTCAGGGGCTGTTTCAGCTCTCATTCAAGCTAGCAGATTACACAGTGCAGAACCACACTGTGGGACAAATACAGAAAATAACCCTGAAAGGAACAAAATAGTCAAGAGATGAGTAAGATCTATGAGAAAAAATCGTTACATGTGTAGCTTGAAATTATTGATTTAATAAATGCTTCAAGTTTCACTTCTGCTACATATACTAATGTGTAAACTATGGATAACGTGTGCAGATTTTTTTCCCACACATTATACCACACCTGCTCACACAGGACTTAGGAAACAGCCAAATGTGAGGAGCATAGCTCTAGTGAACTTGAGACTCAGAAGTGCAAACTGTCCTAAAAAGAGAGGTATCAAATGAGTGCTGCCATTCAGGAACATGCAAAATCCACACATTTCTTTTTGTACAAAAACATGGTCTTCTGTGTTGCAGTTTTAAGAAAAATACTAAAATGCTTGGTACTGCTTTCATAACACTTCTAATTAAGAGGCTACACCACATCCTTTTAACTTGGGTTTCTAAAGCTGTCTCAAAGGCAAATGCAAGTACTCATATCTAAAATTCAGGTTAAATCTTAATGTGTTGTATGTGCTCTTCAGCATCCGTTTTCAGATCCTCAGATTCAAACTTACTGATGTCTGAATTATGAGTCCTATCCCTATTATTACAAATAATTGTTTTCTCACTGACTTCAGTAGGAAAATAGGTAGCTCATTTCTAGTCTGTTACAGGTGATTTCTGTGAGAACATGTTACCACTCTGTTGAGGATTTGGGCTGGGCTGACCACTGAACACTGACATGGTCTGTAACCACTCTCCCTCTCCAACTAGTAAGAAAAAGGGAATGAGGCAGAGATTTATATATTAGAAAAGAAAACTAAAGCAGCTTTAATAAAACAATATTATTTATAATGAGGAAATAATAAAATAATGAAGTAAATACAAATGTATACAAAATCAATAGCAAACCTGACTTCCCTCCCTGATAGCAATCCTCACTGATGCAGAGTGGGCAGCACTGAGGAAGTCCCAGTCTCAGCAGCAAAAGGGAGCTGGATACAGGAGCTGGATTCAGGACCTCAGGATCAGAATCCTCCTTGGATGCTGGCCATTGAAGAAGAAAAGAAAGAGGCCTAAACCCTCATGATTCCTCAGTTTTATACTGAATTTGATGTATACGGAATAGAACTCTTGCTGGTCACCTGTCCTGTCTGTTATTCACTGGAGGTGCAAATTCTTACTTCCTTGTGACCCCTTTTACTTCCCAGCACCACCAGTGTGGCACACAAGAACCAGCAGTGACCTTGGTCACTACATGAGCAAGTATAAGCAAGAGCCTTTATTCATACCAATCCCAGGGAGTAACTATAAACATCAGGTGTTATTACTGCTAGTAGCAGACACTGTCTGCAAAAACATGCTGCTAACTTCAGAAAGTGCAGCGTTCAAGAAGAGACTAAACTGAGAATTAAAAATCACTGAACAGAACTTGTTCTGTTTAGCTCAAACCAGGACACACTCCCTGGATAGAGCTACCTCACTTCAAATACTAGTGTACTTTCAACTGTTTTGAGGTTTAAGACTGTACTTTACACACTCACTGTAAGTGATGAGAGCACATATGCAGAGCGCTTATTTTTCATATCAGTTTTGCCTTTTAATAGCCTCTAGATATAAGGGTAGGCAGAAGAATGGAGATAGATGCTGACAGGATGCATGACCAGCTCCCTAGACACCTGATTATCAAGAATGTCTCTCCACGCTACTTACAAACCTTTCCTCATTAACTAAGTCAGCCTGATGCTTCCTATAAGCAGAGATAGTTTTGCATTTTCTGCCAGCAGCTGTTTACTTGTGAGAACTCTTGAACAAAGAAAACACATATAATTGAAGGACTAGAGGGCTATAAACTGGCTCACATTTGATTACCTGCTATACTTTCCTCCATTTCCCTTGCTAATTCTACGATTTGCATCTCAGCATCCAAGTACATGTCTATTATAGGGAGAAAACAAGCCAGACTCTTCCTAATTAACCAGTAGTTCTATAAACCTTCAGAGGCTAGTATTATTTTAGTACTTTAGTGTCATGTGTTTGAGTCTGAGTTTTTGGGAAAGCGGAGGTAGAGATGCGTGGGAAGTTTCAAGAGCCTCGCCCACCCCAAGGCAGGAGCTGGACCTGCCTTTCGCCAGGGCCAGGCCAATCAGCCCCTCTGCAATCAAGGTACTTAAAAGGTGACCTCATTGTTCTCTTTCTCTTTTTGATTTAAGAGGTGCCCCATTGGTCTCCTTCTCTTTTTGCTTTTGTCTCATTTTTGAGCTGTCTTGTCTTTAATGTTGGGGAGTTTTTTCTGCTGGAGGAGGGGAAGGTGAAAGCAAAGGAACCTCATCCTGAAAAGAGAGAGGCAGAGAAGAGAGAAAGCTGCTGGAGCAGCACCTTCTCCTGAAGCCAGTGGTGGCGGAGATGGAGGGAAGGTGACTGCCTGCCAGCTGAAGGGACTGACGGCAGAAAGGACATCCAGGATGTGTCAGTGCATGCAGAGCCCCATGCAAGAGGGGAGAGAGACTGAGCATCAGCAGGGGACATGCCCAAAGAGATGCATGGCCCTGATGGACTCCTGAGGAGGAGGAGGATTGCTTCCTGTGAGGTGGACACCATGCAGCATGAACGAGAGACTGCAAGGAGCCCCCTTTCTCAAGCAGGAGCTGCCATGGACCATGAGTAATTGCCAGATGGACTGCACACCCCACCCCCTCGCACTGCTTGGTGGGAGGAGATAGCTGGGAAGATGGTGTGGGGGGAAGAATTGTGTTTAAGATCAGATCATATTTATTGATGTATTCCTCTCACTATCCTACTTTGTAAATGTTAAATAAATTAAATCTAGGTTTTTCTCCCCAAGTTGTTCTGGTTCTTTACTCGTCACCTTAAATGGTAGATTATTACCCTCTGTATCCTTGACCTCAAACCCTTGAATTGTTTTAGTTCAATTTTCAACCTTCGCATCACTTGTCGAAATGGAGGTCGGGAGAAAAAATGAGCTGGAGACCACATGTTTTTTTTTTGTTTCCTGGCCTGGGCAGTCGGCTTGAACCACAACATAAGAGTAATACAGATTAAGCCAAGAATAGAAGAGTCCAGCCCATGCAAAACTAGAAGCACACCATTGGCCAACGTGTTTTGTACCACCTGATAGTTTAAAACGTTTGATGACAGGATGTCTCAGAGTTGCCTGCAAACTTTAACAGGGAAGATTGCCATAGAGTTATGCTAGGAGGCAGCACTGTGTCATGTGTTATGCTCGACACTACTCATACCACCATGAATCCACATTAGCCTAAGAAATACTTATATATGGGAATCTGGTTTTCTGGAAAGCTGTACAAACCAACGACGACAGCTCAAGCTTATGACAAGCATTTCCCCTAGTGAAATAAGCATCATCTTGCATGCCTGCCTTATGCATGCCATTATCTAATTAATTGCTGTAAGTGTTGAGTCACTCTAAATGAGAACTGGTAACTCCTAAGGAGAATCAGTTAACAGGAATCCAACTACATCAGCAGTACCACTGCATCACCTTCGTTCTTCTGATGACTAACTACCAACATCCATCATTCTCTTCTTCACTAATGTATTCAGTAAGGACCCACAAGTGTCAGTTAAATTCCTTAAACCCCATCAGTCAACCTAGGTAGATCACTTAAACTGCATCTCAATATCCTGCCGGCATGTAGTATTATTTCCTCTCTTTTGAAGTTTAAAAACAAAACCTCATTACTCTTTGTGAAAGAAGAGGTACAAATCTTTCAAAATCTATTAGAAACTCTAAAGAATGTTCCTATTATCCAACTGCCCTGAAGATTTTCTCAGAAATATCTTTGATGATGTCTGATTTCTTTTGAAAAATATCCTACCGTAATTCCAAATATGCCTTAACTTCAGTCAAAATTAAACAAAATAGTTCTTATACCTGTTAGAGGTGTCCACAGTAAAATGCAAACTCCTTTTCCTGTAACAGCAAATGTGCCCAAACATCAAGCAAGCAATTTTACAAGCTGACTCACAGCCACCATCATAAATGGTTTTAGTTACAGCAATCATTTCTAGCAGTATGTATTTTAACTGCAGTTATGAACAAAGACAGAACATTTGCCAGAATCAAAAGCAGAGAAGTTGGACTAAAACCAGCCAGGTGCCGCAGCAGCTGTGCTCACTCACAGCAAAGTTACATTAACTGTAGTTATCGATTGCCTACCAAAACTCTGGACAGAGCATTAGCAGTGTGACACAAAGATGCCAGCTGCTGAGGACTTTGCCCATTTGTGTTTTGATGCCACACCTCATGTGCATCACACTGCTCTTTGCCAGTAATGACACGTTGTGTCACCACTTTGAGAGCCCTTCCCTTTATTTTCTCATTATACAGCTGCTGCCAGTTCCACGACACATTTTCCTATTGTTTCAGGATTTCCTCTCACCTTTGGGGAAAGAGATAGGCCATTACTTAATTTTTCCAAGTGGAAAAACATTCCCATAAGTGTATCCCTTTCAAAAGCCAAGTTCACTTGTGATGACTTGATTTCCCCTTCAGAGAGACTCTTTCTAAAGCTAGATCTAGATTACTTATTAACATCCATCTACCACCCAGCCCAGTCATCTGCAGCATGTGGTAGGATATTCCTTGTTCACTCACTCTTTACTGATATTAACTGGCATGACAACACGCAACGTCACATTAAATCAGATGTCACTGCTGTCCTGCTGGGAGGACTTATCTGTCAATGCAACATAACTTTCAGAATGAGTTCCGGTCCCTTCTTGGTGCTTTGTAGCTTCCCTGACTCTTCCAGGACAAATTATTGCCCTTCTACAAATTTTAAACTGCATAATTTCTTGGTGTATATTAGTTACTTCAAAGAATCAGTATGCTTAATCACAAAACTAGTGGCTTAGCTTACAAACAACGTGTTTATAGAGTGGGTGGAAAAAAGAGAGGGATCATCAGTCCTAGTCCTTTATGACTGCAAACAACTACATAATAAGCCAATCCAGTACACAGACGTCGTCTCAGTGAAAAGCCACAAAAGTCACCGTGCCTCACAGGAACAGAGAAGACCAGTAGAATGCTTTTCAGTAGTTTACTGCTAGTAGTTATCAAAAATACCTAACAAAAGTCTATGTATGCAAAAGATCTATATGGGACAAAAAAATTAATCTTAAGGAATCAAATTCTTCAGCTGCAAATAGATGGCATGGAAAACAAACAAAACCTAACATCTCCTCCCTGCCCCCTCCCCAGGGTCTAGTATAGTATGTTGCCACAGGGCAGAGTATATTGTCATAGGTCAAATTATTTAATTACTAGGAAGTACTTCTTCAGCTTTATTTATAGAGATAGCAGACAATACAGAAGAACTCAAACCAGCCTGAATCTCACAAAAGATAGCTACTGCAAATCCATTTAAGTTCTTTGTAGAGCTTAATTCACATTGAAACAACACCCTGGAAAGAACTGAAAATCAGGAAGACAATAATTATACAGGCATAATTACACTGCACAAGTGTTTTCATATCAGAACAAACTACATTAGATCTGCAGTCAAAAGAAAAGAAAGTGTGAGACCTGCTATGAGGAATTAAAAAGTCCTCATTTTTTTTCTTTTCAAAACACTGGTAGTAACAAGGTCATAAATTTGTAATACATACTTATATATGATAAATAAGCATTAACTGCTGATGAACTGTACTGATGATGACATTTAGGCCCTCTTTTTTGCACAGAAAAGAAACAATAGGCATAAGGGTAATAACTACTTCATATTTTGACCCTCTTCAGAAACTCCTTGACACGAGTTGCAAATTCTTCCTTCAGTAAATTATGACAGCTGGTTTAGCTCTTCATTTTTATGTCAAAACTCTGAATCTATGCTAGACTTCCATGTAGCTTTCCAAGTTGAAATACAACAACTGCCTAATATTGACTTTAGAACAGTTACACAAAGATGTTGTATTCCAGAGAAACAGGTAGTTTTTAGTTGTATGCAAGAAATAGCTATGCTTAAAGATTCAACTTCTGTATCTTTTTCACAAGAAATTCTGTTCTTAATATAAAAACCCATTTATTTACACAAAACCCCAAAGTGTCATAATACAGTGCCAACATTTACATACAATGACCTTAGATGTCAGATCAACCTCTCGGAGCATTTTAATGAAAACAGTTTACCACTTTTGATTGTATATAATCTATTAAATAAACTCAACCTTTTACATCTCTGTCCTTTCAATATTCATACTTTTAAATTGTTCTTCAAGCAAATCAGAATCTTCATTACTGTCTGTACAACTGAAGTTCAGCTCATCCTCCAATCCACTGCTTTCTTGGCCATTTTCAGCAGTCATACTCTCAGTTCCCTCCTGTCCTTTATCAATCCTGCAGAAACCAATAGAATATTATCAGCATAACTCTGGGAATTTATTTTTCTTTTAAAGTAGAATAGGATGGAGGGTAGAAGATTCTTATGGCGAAGGATGGGGGTAGGAGGTGGGGAGGAAGAGATGCACAATAACCTGAAGTTACTTTCACCTTGAATAGAAAAGACAGTAAAGGGAAAATAGTCTGTGAAGAAAAAAAAATAAATATATGAACATTTTGACTAATTAAGCAACTGCTTGTCAGTAACTAGTAAATTAACACAAGATGCTCTCTAAAGAGACAACTCAATAAAAGAATACAAAACCCAGAAACCTGCTAAATACATTGCAGTAATTCTGCTCAGTATCAACCTCATTTACTTTTTCTGTTCACTAGTAACTGAATCATCAAATGACAGACAAATGCAAACACTAAATTGGCTTATGCATATTTTATGGTACACTATACCAAAATTAATTTTTCAGTGTTTTGTTCTTAAGGAAGATACGCATTTTACCCTTTGGTAATAATAAATAAAGTGTCTTATCTAAGTAAGATTTCTTTTGGCCCAGCCTCACCAATATCAGTAGGCATTTCAACCCTACTTTCAGTAGAAGAAAACGAGGGTAATGACTGCTGATTCTCATCAAGACTATTCAGAATATGGCATAAAGTACAACAGCTTCTTGGCAGTTTCCAAACCAGCTTTATTAAAAGAGGAAGAAATGGTGCAATACTGAAACTTACATAATCTACAAATTACTTACGGAATTACTATTTCTTCTTCTTTTCCACATTTAGCACAAATGTCTAATTTACCAGCACATGGTCGACAAATAATATGGTAAGGATCTTTTACAGTCTTCTGAAGGCATTTCACACTGTGAAGAGAAAGAAAACATGATTCAAAAAATATCTGTAGACACTTAATAAACTTTTTGTGTTCAAACACAATATAGACATGTTCTTCAAAAGAGAAACAACATATTATAGGCCAGTTTCATATGAAAAACATGGTGCTTTAAGAAGCAGCACCATCAAAATTATTGCATGTCTTCCCTCTCCTTTAACTCTTTCAGGGAAGAATTATTAAAACAAGAACTGAAGAAGAAATAGAACATACAAAGCCAGTATTGGACTTCATTTTTTTATGAATGCAAGCCTGCACAGAACTGTATTCTGAACAAATCCAACCTAATTACACAGAAGTTTTTTACTATCCTTTTTCCAGATATGATAAAATTCTATAGATTACATAATTTCTAAAATGCTATGGTTTAACACTGAATTGACATTTCTCAAGTCTTGTATTTCTGGAAAATAGAACCTGGAAGTTTATATCCCATGTAATGCAGCATGTAATTCATTATTTTCCACATAGTCACATTTTTAATGTTTATAGTGTCTTTATTTTGCCTAAAAGCTTCACCCATTGAAAATCCTCATACTCTTGTCCTTTTAGGTCAGTGGCCTACTCAGCCATTGTACTACATGCAGGCATGACTAGAAACCACCACCTGCAGAGCTACAATGGTCTGCAGCCCAATTCCCTTTTTCAAAAATATGACGGAAAACACCATGTATTCTGCTATAAGCAGGTGTCCCTCAATGCCCTTCTCTGATTTACATGCTTTTTTGGCCTGCTCTTTTTCCTTTGAGGGTAGGCAGAGAAGAAGCAAAAAAACCCAACCCACCACATGATCTCATGTGATGCTGAGCAAGTGTTCATGAGTTTTTGATGTGACACAAGATTAAAGCCCTCCTCTCCTCATTTCTCTATTAGACTTTGTGAACTACAAAAAGTATCAGATGTGCAAGATTCCTCTAGTATTAACTTGTAACAAGGCCTTAAAAATCGTTACAACTGGTGCAGGTTTGGCTTTTTGTTCAGGACACACAGAGTTTGGGAAACTTAGAGGTCCACAGTTCAAGAATTTTAAAAGTGAAGAGGGAAGCAGTTGCTTTTCCACTGTGTTTTCTTTTCAAAATTTCAAGACAAAAGACTGCTGAATTAGGAAATTAACATTGCACATATGCTGTCATTGCTGACTCCAAATTTTAAGAAAGTCATACAGCAGCAGCTACTACTTGTGATTTTCCAAAACTAGAATATTTTCCAGTAAAATTACAGCATCAGTGATTAACACAAAGTACCTTAACTCACCATTTTTTAGGCTTTGACAGTAGTTTGTACTTGCTGAATTTTACTCGCCACTCCAAGATACCTTTGCAATGCTGACATACTCCATCATGAAGCTTAGCATTTATTTTCTGAATAAAAGAATAAAAATTAGAATAAGAATACATTGAATATTTTCTAGTTTTATGATTATAATCTTGCTTACAAAGTATTTCCACCCTTCACATAATTAACAAAGTATTTAGAAATATGTTTGTTCAACATTAATATAAACATTTAATATACATTTACTGCTAGTAATGTTCTTCAGTTGAAGGAGTATTGAGGTAGTCTTTATTATTATTATCATCATCATTTTGATACTGTACATAGTGCTACCTATTTATGTTTTTAGCCTGTTGATAACAGATTATTATAGATTTTCTCATATCACAATGAAGTAGAATCCACACATTATTTGCAGTTAAATCACTCCATACCTCTTTCATCATAAACCTCCTTTATGGAAAAAAGCAATACATTTTTTCTCTGAAGTGTTCAAGACAAAATCCTCAAAATGGCCATTTAAACTATGGCATACTTTCAAGACAATGGAAAGTTTACCTTAAGATCTTTTGCAAAATTTTGTGTTTAGTTTGCTCAGGAATAGAAAATATCAAATAGCCACCATTATTTGCACAAGACAAGTTATTCTGAGACACAACTAGTTCCAAACAACAGTGTTACCTTAAGTAACAAGCAATATATACTTGTACATTCAACATACTTTTATTTCTTCTCTAAAAATGCCAATAGTAACTTCATCTATCATACTGTTGTACATATTCATTCACAATTTTAAAAACAAAACTTCACAATTAAAAAAAATGCATATGGCCAAAAAAATCAGTTATACCTTTTTAAAGACAACTTAAAAATTGCCACTATTAAAATGGTCAAAATGGTATCTCTTTCTCAGAATTCCCAAAAGTTCATTAGAACAGATTCTGCATTACTTGGAATTAGAGATTATGGTATTCTTTTTTAGAAATAAACTGCATAGTTATTCTATGCATATAGTAGCTTCTGGGTAATTTCCTGGGTTTATGAATGTCATGTCCAGAGCTTTCAGGATAATGACTCAGGTTCACCGATTCCCAGGCCAGGATTGAGGTGAGTCACACCAAAGATCCAAACATCAGTTTTATTTATCAATCAGCAAAGAGCTAACAATGATGTATTTCAATCGTCCACAGCATCAAGCTATTAGCAAGCGAAAGAAACCGGCCTTGCCATAGATAGCCTTTTGTTAAGACCAGAAGAGAAAGAACGCGATAGAAAAAGAAAGATCACCACCCTTGGATCCAGCGACGACCACCACGGCACTCCCAGCCATCTTCTAGTGGTGGGCGAAGGGATTTACGCCTTTTATATAGTCAAGTTCCCGTTACATACCGCGAACGAGGCTGGGGAATGGTGGAGGCTACTAAGGAGGGGTTACCTCGCCCTCTTCCGGCTTCCTGCAGCCACAGCCCCAAGCATCATGTGCCCCCAGGCACATCCTGGGCAGGGGACTGAGTCACGCCTGCACCAACATGACAAGTGGCAGGCAGGTGGCTGCGGCCTGTTTGGGTTCCAGGCTGCTTGAGACATTCATTTAGCAGTTCCTCACAATGACCCACAAGAATTTCTTACTACTCCACAAAGTTCTACTTCCATACACTAAACAAAGGAACAAGCCTAGCTTTAAAAATACAGTATCTTATTCTATTCTAAAAAAACATACCGGGCACAGGAAATGCTATTTACAAGTAAAACCATAGTATGGGACTTGGTTTTACTAAACTTGAACCATTCCGTTTAAGTTTTTCCATGATACAGTTGACTGAAGGTGTTGTGCTTTTTGGCTGGTTTGGTTAAAAGACAAAAAACTTTTTTTTCATATGATGGAATATAGACTAGGCAAGATAGATGGATGGACAGAAGGATAGAAGGAAGGCAGCCAGGCAAGAAGGGAGGGAGGGAGGAGGTTTTCCAGAATGACTGAACAGTGAATACAGAAATTTGTGGTTCTTATGTCAGCCATGCATTATGAATTAAATTTTTCAAGAAACATAAACATTTGGCTAATGTGGAAACTTTCTGAAAGAAGAAAAACATCCGTAAGTTCTCAGCAGATATCTGTTAAAAAGGGATGGCAATTCAAACTGCTGTCAGCACTGACTGTGTTCATTCTTCCAAAATTGATGCAATTTGAAGAAACGTCCTCTTTTCTGTTCTTGACTAGCATAAAATAAGGCTCCAAGTATTATAGCCTGAACAAGCTTCTAATAACCTGCAAATCAGCATGAACTTCCCAAGTTCTCCCTCGCCCTCTCCTGATTTGCATTAATTAGTAATGCAAGGGAGGAGAAAGACACAAACACTGTAATTTGTATTTTACTGTGATCAACTATTTTTGCTATTGCTAAGGCAGAACCTAATAAACGTCAAAAGACTACAGTAGTTTAAGCCGAAGATATCTGGTTGTTTTTCCAAAGGCAGTAAGCTTCCTTTCTGAAAACCATCTTGTTTCCAATAATATGTCCTGACATCATGTCTGGGGGCTGGGAGCCCTGTTACTAAATGATGCTGGGACAGGCTCAGCAACGGGTAAATGCACTTGGAATGGAAGAGGCCATGCTCAGGACTGCACGTGGCATAAACAGGGCAGCAGAACAAAATTGGAATTACTTTCTCCTCTCAACTGAAGGAAATCCAAAGTTTGTAAAACAGGTGGCCTATTACAAATTCTGTTAAATGTTTGCTGTGGAACAAGTGAATATGCATAATTATCGTTAATGGAGCTTTATAAAGCTCTTCCCCCTCCCAACATGCTTATTATCTGGCTCCAGAATACACAGCAATCATACAGTGATGAAATTCTTTATTATTTTTGGTTTTTATCAGACAAACTAAAATGCAGGCCATCCCAAATTCCAAAGATACCTTTTCATGTTACTCACAGTACAAATATCTGCATAAAAATACCACCTCACAGCAAGGCCAAGAGGCTAGTCATTTCCTTTAACCAAAGAAAGTATATCACTTTCAAAAGCAATGCAGACTTGAGGAGGCAAAGAAATCTTTCCTTAATTAAAGATTTGGAGGTTTTTTCAGATTTCAGAAATCACAAAAGAATATGTGAGAGGAAGCTCTCCTAACAAACTAGATGAGAAACTTTCCTGCTATCTCAGTTCCCAGACAGAACGAGAAGATTATTAGTTAAATCAAAGAAATCCCTCCATTGCTCACTTTTTGTACTAACTTTTAAATACATTTTGTCCATTGTTTAAACTTTCATATATTCGTATTTTCTTCCTTTTGTCCATTTAATAGCTTGCTTTCCTTTAAGGGTACAAAAAAACAACCCAGCCAAAGGCCTGAGCAAGGTCTGTCAACTTTATTACTCAGTTCCAACTTCTCTACCCAGGTAGTTAGCTCTTACACTCAAAGGGGTTGTAGTGCTTATGATTTCTTAGTGTGAGGACTACTCTGATAGCCTTGATTCCATTTCTGCCCCAGCAGTTTCTCTGTTTTTGCTTACGATTTCTTAGTGTGAGGACTACTCTGATAGCCTTGATTCCATTTCTGCCCCAGCAGTTTCTCTATTTTTAACACTCATTTCCTTGTTTTAGCAATAGCTGTTTCCTCTCTTACCACACCTCCCCCAAGGACAAGTGCAACTCATCCAGTGCTTACAGTATATATATATATTTTCAAAGAAATTACAGTTACGCAATACAGACATACATAAACTATATGTAGTCGCAAAATATTCCATGTGTATATAATATACATACCATCAGGTCAACTGCATTAACAAAATAGCATGCTCTGTATGCCAACATAACCAAACATTAAATCATTTAACAACCTGCCAAAAGCAGTTTAGAATGTATTAAAAGACATGCACCTACACCTACTAACTTGACACACAAAATAATTCCTAGTTTAAGCTAGCATTAAAGCTCTCACAAGTAGGATGTAATAATGGGGTTTCAAAGAAGTCTCACTGCTTGGACATTTCTAATTATGTGTTAGTCTATGGGTATTTTAATTTACTCTACTGAAAGCAGACTCCAGCTACTGAGCACACATCAGTGTTCTATGCTGCTGTAAATGAATGTAATGTCAACATCATCCATAAACTACCTTGTCAGAAGCACAGGTGATACTGCTTTAATCAACAAAGTCGAATGCAGCATTTGTCAATAACTACACTTCTCAGAAGAAGAAAACTCAACAGGATCTCCAGAGCATGATTACATTGCAGGTAGAATACATCAGTGCATAGTAACAAAGAGAAATGTGATACAAGAGACCAGTTTTTCACAGTTCTCATACACATTTCACAGGCTGAAATCAAGTCCTTCAGAGAGCTTCACTTGCTTATATATTGTTTTACTCTGACTTTAAATTCCATTTTCTACACAGATATTTTCTCATTTCTTTAGAAAGAGAAGTATATTTAATATTTTAACCAACAACTCAAATTCTCCCTTATATCCATACTGGTTAAGTATGCATGGCTAAGTAGCTAGTATTTTAGGCTCTTTGGTGTTTTATTGCTATGGACTTTAAAACACATGAAATCTTTCTCTACGCCCAAATCCTAAAGGCCATCTTGGAGATCAAGATGCTTGGCTTTTTTCAGATCAGTGACTATGGATCTGAAAACATGCATAAAACCAGTAAGAGAATGTACGCACTTGGAAGGACCAACAGTCAACTCCTGTCCTTTTCCCCCGATGCATACGCTCTCCCTCCCTCCCCACTCCTCCCTGCCTTTGTGCTCCATCTTCCAACTAGGTTAGAATTCAAAATAAATGTTATGCTTGCTCCTCTTCTCCCTACATGAAAGACTATAACCCAGGTGTGAATGCACTTCTGAACCCAGAATAACAGGGGAGGCAAGAGAGTAGACTTTAGCCTACCAAGCAGCAAGAACAGAAACTAACCAACTTTAGTACTGTTATTTGACTATTTCAGTCAGCCACCAGCTTATCTAAACTCCCTCTGTGAGTTTCAAGTCACAATCACTGACTCAGCAGTAAGTTCTGTTCCTACTGCCTTCCTACTGTCTTGACCAGTGTCTCCACTAAAACAAGTTATTCATCCATACAGCCATTTGAAGAAGTAGACGACATCAACATTATGCTAAAGCTGAGGTTCAGCGTTAATAATCTCTGAAATTTAAGGAAATGTGGATTTATCATCTGGTATGTGTTTAATGAAAGGAAAGAAATGGGGAAACAGATCAGTCATTTGGGTGTAAATACGTATCACTTTGCGGTTTGCCATCTTACTACAATGGAGTGCTACATGTTCTCATTGAGAGCTATTTGCTTTCATCTCTAGAACTACTGCAACATCCATGCTCACTTATGTAGTATATTTTACATAAAATGTATATTCATATAACATAATGTAAATTACTCAGCTCAGTGCTGCAAACAGCTGTTCTGGAATATTCTGTGGTACCCATAAACAAATTCCAAGATTCAGTAACTAACAACATAATGTGTCTTACCCTGCCCTGGCTCTTTCCTCTTCATTTGACCCTAGGATGCAAGCCTTCCCAGTACTGCTGCAGACAGGTACCCAAATACAGCAGAGAGGCACTGTACTTTGCTGCAAGGGCGTTTCACCTCAACTAGCTTATCCTAGTGTGACTCTGTAGCACAGCTAATGATTAGAGGAAAGACAAATGGATCTTTAAGCATATTCTGCAAATAACCAGATCTATTGTTTTTAGGATTAGGAAATGGATGCCAAGGTCAGTGTTAGCAAAAACCTTTCCAAAAAAACATGGAATAACTGGATAACGACTGCCACCAGGGAAGAGTCAAACGATTACATTAGGTCACTTTTTTGCAGATACTGCTTAACTGAGAGAAGAGGAAATAAAGCTGCAAATAGGTACCTCGACTCCACCCACAGCACAACCTGAAGCTACTGTAGTTAATAATCAACACTGCTAATGCAGTGCACAAACACAGCAGGATAATAATTTTAACCTAAGTAGCATTCTGCAGCCTTTCAATATAGTATTACGTTGAACAGTGTACAACAATAGTCAAAGATGAGCCAAATGCCACAGGAAAAGAAACCTTCAGCAGTGATTTACGGGAGAACTAGCCTCTTTCAGCAGCTCTGAGCATTCTTCTGATCTAATAAGCTAGTAACTGCTAGAAAGGAAGAAAGCCCCCCCTCCTGTATCAGTCCTTGTGATGAGATTGCTACGATTTCTTCCTGTCACTTATCACATCTTGAACATCTGTGGCACATCTGATCATTCAGGACTACACCAATCAGAGATGCAAAGCTGCCATCATTCAGCATAGTCTGTATTTAAACTATGACATTGATCACCACTTAATCTTTGCTAGTGTAACTTCTTTTCATCATTACAAAGACCTCTGTACATCCTTTAGTACTAGAATTTGTACATGACAGTATGCCAAAAAAAGAAAGCATCCTTTCCATTTAGAAAATGCTACCTAACCTTCTTCAAGAAGCTTCTTCCCTGTGTTCAGCCATTTTCATGAACTGGCAGGTACAGAGAGAAATCATTCACTTGAAGCAGAAAGGAAAAAAACACAGTCGCATATCACTGTTAATACACACAATGAATCTTGGCTACATTCAAGAGCTTTGAAAAAATAAATATTTATTTGAGTGCATGGTAGTGTGTAGTCAGCTCTACAAGATATAAAATACTTTAAAAGGGAACAAAAACAGCCATGTGGCTATTAACGTGATTACTTCAGTTAAAAAACTGATGTCACTATTCAGACTTTTCTGAACTCCCTAGGATATTTTTGTGTATGTGTGTAGAGGCCAAACAGGAAAATACTCTACTATCAGTGACTCACACAATAAATAACAAGGGCTCTGCATAGAGCCCCAGCAAAGCAACCTGCTCAACTTGCAAAACCAGTCCTACAACACCAAAAAAACCCACCAAAAGCAACCAACCAAAAAAGACCCAAAAAAACAACCCACAAAACACCCAGACCTCCCTCTTTGGTGCCAGTGCTTTATCTTACTACTTTTCTTCCCTCCTCTCAGTTCTTTTCGACAACCCAGTCAGGTTCAGTTAAAGGGACACTAAAAACAATAAATAGCACCAAATAAGCCTCTTCTAGAATGTTCACCTTGTGGGTTTTTTTATTCATCTCTTTCAGTTTAGCTTCTAAGACAAAATATCTCACTTTTGTGTTGCTATTGCTCAGGCACACTGCTTGGTCTTCGTCCTCTCCCTCACTGCTATTATGTTACCACAACTAAAAGCACAAAGCACGTTCTAGGAATACACTATAAAACATTTTTTTTGTTGTTTCTGAGCAAGGAAAAATAAAGACAACTATGGCCCTTTGTAACAAGTGTGAAAATATCAAACCATGATAACATGTGTAGCAAAAGCACTGATTATACAGCTGAGAACGCCTTTCTATCTAACAAATTAGAAAAGCCCCTTAGGGTTCTTTTAAAACCTTAAATCCAAACATAAGTCTTTTTTATGCTCTCTCAAAAGTATGCACAGCGCAACTTTATACAGATGGTGAGGGGAGTTGTTCAGAACAAATTCTCAAAAGGTCAAGATGTCCAAAGGAAGACCACATAGTCACAAACTGAGAAAACCAAACTCCTTTCAAGAAGTCATATGGCAACTTTGCAAGGAAGGTTTACTTACTGCCCTAAAGTTAATGCTTTGTTTCAGTGTTCCTCTTAAGAATTCTTCGTCTTAACGAGGGCTTATGCAACAGCCTGAGATACGGGGCCGGGTAACAACTGACTGAATTGGCTTGTTACAGATCGCTCCCTTAACACTGCAGTAAGCCTTTCGGCTAAAAGTTCCTCCACCATTAAAAGAGACTTCTCGGCTTTCTGCCGCCAAACGACTTCGTTTGCGATCCTGAAGCACATCAAGACCTCCTGGCAGAAGGCCACAGAGGGAGCGGCCGTGCA
>NW_009709594.1:0-3905 GCF_000703405.1 Apaloderma vittatum
TGGACTGTGGGGGGCGATGCAGAGCCCGCTGCAGGCAGCAGTGCCACTCGGCGTCAAATGCGACAGTGCTGCTCTTCAGAGCCAGCCCCAGTTTCAGACAGACAATATTTTGAACATTTCCAAGCACAGTATTTCTTTTTCCCAGGGAAAGGAATACAGTATTTTACAAATCCCCCGAGCATCATTTCTGGATCAAGCCATGCAAGCTGAGGCTTGTCTTGGCCTCCCTGTCTTACCTGTGAAACAAACAGGGCATTTGAATGTGCCTCCCATCCCCTCAAAGCTGTGCTCAATCAGGTGACACAGGAGCTTTGCCGGCGAGTCAAACATCTGGTTACACAGCTTGCACTCATGATTGATGCCTTCCTCTGCAAGGTTCAAATGATACAACTTGTTAGTGACACAGCAGATTAGCGTTGCGGATGCAGCAGCACTCGGCGAGAAACACCGGTGCCGGCGCGCACGACGTCAAGGACCCGCGAACATCGCTGCGGCTCCTGCCTCACCCGAGCGGCGGGCATGGGGTGCTGAGGGCACAGCCCCCCGTCACGTGGAGGGGCATCGATTTTCAAATGAGGAACTCCTGCGCTCACTGCCAGGCTTGGGACAACACTGCACCGCTCCACCTCGCATCCCTCCACAAAGGGAGAGCATCCCTGCTCTGGGTCTAGATTATTAAATGGTCAAACTGCATTTAAAATTAATTTAACAGTGTGAATTCAACCAACAATGCTGAAAGCGAGCTGAAATGCCATCTTCACCTCAGACTACACTACAAACACACAGGAAGAGGAAGAAACCATCAGAGAATAGCAGGAGCCCAGAGCAGAGTGTCAGCCTTAATTTTGTATCTATTGGCTTTTTCTAAGGTGAAAACAGACCCTGAAGGTATTTAAATGCCATTTGAAAGTGTCATTTCCACGTCATATATCTTAAGCATTGAATACCCAGGGCCCATTTTCAGTGCCCCTATGTTCCAGCTGAACTCACAGGGAAATAACGGTAATTATTACGATTGTTTCCAGCCTACCACCTCTGTAAGATGGTATGTTTCTCTATTTACTGAATTTTGTAGTTCTAGGTCCAGTTGAGCCTTTTGTTGAGGTACTAAAGCAATATTAAAGCAATTGTCACACCTAAAATCAAATAATCCTCTGGTTTACTTGAAGGGAGTTGTAGATATTTAGACAACATAACGTACAGTTTATAGACATCAGAAAACATCCTGAAAATGTGCCTTTCCTTCACTGTGGCAACATATGAACATCTCATGAAAACCTGTTTAAAAGCTAAATAAATTCTGTGTTTCGATGTATACTCAGCTTTATTTTTATACTTTCGAATATCACTGACTTCAATTTTTAGTCCAAGATAGCTACAAAATGACTACATTACACCATGAACTAATCTCTTGCCAAATGCATTTGGATCTTGTGAATAATTCAAGCCTTCAGAAGCATGGTCTTTACTTACAATTGCTTTAAATTAGCTTTTTATATCTTTAAAGAGGCTAAACAGGGAAATTGTTATTTTCTACAAGGCCTTTGGTATCCTCAGCATCCCAAAGCCCTTTTACAAGGCTGGAGTCAGGTGCCAGAGCAGGCAAAGAGCGGGGCTCTGCGGCCGGGACGCTGGGTGCAGGATGCCTTTCGCACGTTTGCACCTTGGCACATTTGCAGCTAGAGGCAACGCCAGGAGCACGCAGGCCTTGTGGTGTGAAGAATAACGATAACTTTTAAAAACATTTTCCTGCAGCACCTTGTGCAGCAGCACATGCAGGCGGCGAGCTGCCGGGGCCAACTTGAGGCCGGGTGGGCTCTGGCCGCCGACGTGGCGATGGGCGCTCTGCCCTGCCCTGCCCTGCCCAGCAGTGGTGGGACATGGGAGCCGGGCATCAATGGCACCAGATTGGGGCAGGGAAGAGAGAAGTAAACAGGTCAGTTGGGAGGAGGTAAAAGGAGGAAATGAATGGGAGCAAGGAGTCCAGAACAGAAAGATGAAAGGGCTGGTGGCTCCACGGAAGCAGCTCCACAAACCACAACCAGGGAGTGAGATATTTCAAGGATGCAACGAGGTTTGCAACTCTCTGCCGCTGGGCAGCCACCACAGATGGGCACACTGCCCTCTGACAGAGGGGTGGCAAATCCCGACTCTCTCCCCTCATGGTAGCGTCAGGCTGGCTTCTCGCATCAGACCCTTGCCTGCGTTTTGGCTTTGTGTGATCTTTACAATCTGCTCTGGAGGGAAGACGGGGAAGGGATACGTGCCTTGTGCTGAGCATCCTGAGTGTGCCCAGCCCCACGGCTGTGTACAGCCAGCGAATAAACCTGCAATAAACCTGGAGAGGACAAAGCAGGTACTGGAGGGAATGAAATGCATTTCTTCTACAAGTAAATCAGAGCAATCATGTTCAACATTAATTTTCCACCTTCCACATACTGGGTATTTGGAAAACAGTGATTCATGTACATTCTATGGTCCTGTGTGAGCATGTGTGTTCATAAATACAGACAGACATATACTGCTGATTAGACAACTGCTCCTTTTGCAGTCTAAATACCTATAATTTCAGTAAAATTAAGAAAGAACAACAATGATCAGCATTTCAATTGAAGTATATTCTTACAAGCTTGGTATGTTTAATTAGGTAACAGAGATCGTGTATTTTCTTGGCTGATCCCTGCAGTATTTTAAATAGTTAAACCCATAACAAACAAACTAAAACTCGAATGAAAAATAATAAAACATAATGGGTTCCTGCAGATCTGGAAATTTATCCCACTCGAGGCAAGACCTTTTGATTTGCAAATCCACTTCTGAATTATAAGGCCTTCTCCTCACCGGTGGGGGTTTTTATTCCACTCCCACAGGAGTCCATTATGTATTTCTTGTGTCTATAAAACCATCCAGGAAGAAAAAAGGGGGAAAAAAGTACCATGGTTAGCATGACAAACGTTTCTCTTTTCATGCGTGTGTATTCAAAATATGAAAATGCCCAAAGATATAGATAGAATTGCTGCTATAATCACTCTCTTCTCCATGGCATTTTACAGCACATTATTTTACACAGAAACACGGTGCATGTGTAGGGATACTCAGTCACCTTTGGAGAATAACTTCCTTGAATTATACAAGATCATATAGGTACATGCAAGGCGGCTTTTTGACAACGCAGCGCGACAGCCAATGCTCCCGTCAAACGTGTGGCACTGGGCGTTAGCAACAGAAAACATATAATCATTTCCCTCATTTTTATTCCCCTTTCTTTTTCTTTCTTTTTAGAAGATGAGAAGCATCTATGAGAGACCTACATAACTCAAGTGAATTATGCAGCCCCTCTCATTTGTAAAATAAAATGCAGATTTTCACAGCTTGTTGTGTTAGATCTTATCCCATTTCTCCGTAAGTGTATGTGTGGGGGGATCAGTTGATTACGGGACTAAACAAGCAATGCACAGCAAACGAGAGTCTCGGGCTTCTTGCCCCCTTATTTTTTTTCCTGAGCTTAAAATAATAAGCATTCATTTTACACTTCATTTCTCAAAAAAATAATAGGATGTGCTCTTGTTTAAAACAAGCAGGCCTGCTGGATTCTGTCAGGCTGAAACTATGTCAGGCCAAAAGAGGAACAGAGCGCTTTGTGTAAAAGTATCATGGGGAGATGATAGTATCCTGTAATGTTTTCAGTACCTACTTTTGTCTCCAAAAGCATTTGATCCCTGGCAGACACACACTTATTTCCATACTGGTCTTGAGGGAAGCTGGTAGGAATGAGAGCTGATTATCTGAATCCTGAAGGTGAAACCTGGGTGGTGCCCACTGATGTCAAAGGCAGGCGTTTGTATAAATTTGGAGGTACATAATTTACTGCCTGTTAGCGAGGATGAGCGGGCTGCGCAGACCCA
>NW_009709594.1:3925-16004 GCF_000703405.1 Apaloderma vittatum
CATTGTTCCCGAGTTGGGGTGCGTTTGCAGGATGGTTTTAAATACGTTGATAGGGCGCTCAGTAGCACTTACGCTGTTGTTCTGCCCATTTTAGAGTGGGAATATGCTTCTCTGTAAAGCTATTTCTGCTGCAGCAATGTGCATTTAATACATATTAGAATGAGTCTCTAAGCCTCTAAGAGAACCGACAGCAGCAGCCTCCTGGCGAGGATGCAGTATAATTAATAATGCTGTATTAAACCCATGTACTGTATCAGCTGCATTTCTAATTATAACTGTATTAATAGTGATGTAAAAGTATGCATTAACACTGTCATGTACTGACACGTTGTCACACCAATAACAAATAGCAAATCTGAAGAATAAAAACCAAGATGGTACCATCTTTACTGTTAGTTAAAACTTTTCGATATGATTTAATAAAGCAGAATTTTCCCTTATGGAATAATAGCAATAGCCCTAATTTGAGAGATTGTGTGAGACAATCTGATGCTCGCTCCTGACAACAACATGTACATACTATAGTTTGAAGAACAGCATATTTCTACTCCACTGCAGTAAATTAAAGCAATAAAAGGGATTCTCTTTCCTGTACTCGGATGTACACATCCGTGAGTTAACTCCACTTTTAATGAACTTTGAAATACTGTAGTTCAGTGTAACAAAGCATTAACACAACAGGTTCACACAGAACCTTCTTCTGTCTATTATATAATAAATTTGGTAGAAATAAATGGGCCATGTTGCTGTAATTATAATAGAAATAAATAGAAATTGAAATTAACACAAGGAAATAAAATGAAAAGTGCATGCAACTATACTACTTATGCAATTCATTTTCAAGTAAATACGTAAGCAAAGGGAAAAATTTACAACACAAGAAAAGCAGGAGCTTCCGCAGTAATTTTTACCATGTGGCTGTGAAGGAACCAGAGTAGGATGGCAGTGATGGACAGCCTCCTCCAAAACAAAGCCTGCAGAGAACCACTTCAACCCTTTGCCTGGCTGCTACCGCTTCACCACTGGCTTTCATTAAAAACAACCCAATGACAGAGATAAAACCAAGATCTGAGAACACGATGTGACTGCTACAAGGGAACGGCAAATTTACAGCTGCTCACATCGGTTGAAGACTATGTCTACTTTCTTCATTGTTACTGCTGGCTAAGCCCCCGACCTGCTACGCAAACCCTTCGGACCACATCGCTCCGTTACATTTTTGTAATTAATCCTGGAGGGCACAGCCAAGCCTCTCCCTTGCCAGCGGGGCAAGCAGCAGGGCAAGGGGAGCCGGCGCGGGCCAGCGGCACGGAGCCGCTTTGCGGTGGGGAGCCCCAGCGATTAGGCAGCCCGGGTGGTGAAAGGCAGCGGATTGATGGTGTGGCAGCAGAAATGTCACCTGGGGAGCTGGGTGCCGTCCTCCCAGGGATGCTGGAGGTCAGTTACTATGGCAACGCCGAATGAGCTCAACCTTGTAACTGACCCTTATCTTTTTTTTTGATCTGTGGCCCACTTGGGACCTTGGCTGGAAATCAACTGGAAAATAATCTGGTCACATATCAGAAAGAAAACTATTTATACTTATTTACCCAGGTAGAGCTCATATCTCCCTTTGACGACTCTGCCACACTACAGACACCCGGCATGTTCGCGCAGTGTTTCACACAGCTGTGCAGGAACACCGCGCTCCGTGCTGCGAGAAACCATGCCAACCCCTCCCGTCACAACAAAACAGACACACAAACTGCCACGGTTATCTGTGCTCATGGTTCTACTGATATATAGCCAAAATCTTGCCTTGCTCGCAGCCCCTGACTTGCCCGTGTGGATAAACAAACACCTACACCCCTTCTTGGATGATTTAATATTTTACGTTGGTATCTGCTGCTCATATTCTTTCGTGCTTTATCTCTCTGCTGAAATACGATTCTGCTTTGAAATATATTTATATGATCTAGAATGGCACAACACTGATGTCTTTTATGAGTCAAAGATTGTTTAATAAAATCTTGCATTCCTGAAAAAGACAATTTTAGTATTATAAGTTTTCAAGGGATATGAGAGCTGTCCACTGTGGTTAGAAACATCACTTTAATGAAAAATGATAACACAGGGACTTGGATTTTTCTAGAAACTGTGAAAGGAAAACCAAGAAAAGTACAGAGGTTTCCCAATGTGCATTTGTATTTTTGTTGGTTTTCCTTGCATTTGCTTTTGGATGAGAGTCATTAAAATTAGTTCTGTTCTTCATAGATTTCCAAGGGATGGGCAACCCGGACAAGGGTCTGACAGCACGAAGCGGCTGTCACTGCTCTCCAGCTGGGGAAGCTCTCCAGGGGAACAAGATTTGGGAAATCAGGGAAGATATTACGAGACAGAATTCACAGGACCTGCTGGCAAACATAGGTGGTAGAGTACGTGCCTATGAATTCCCAGTAACAAACTCCAAGGTTTCTTGTGATGTACATCTTACACACACCTTTGGCCTCAAAAAGGTATTCTTTTTCAGGATAAATTAGCCTAACCACACACCGGGCTTTAAACTCTCCTCTTCATCTCAGGGGGCCCCAAGCTCAAAATATGCAGAATTAGATTTCAAATTATTTATAGGGTAGCTTGTAAGTTCAATGCCTCCAGTACATGTCAGTACACTGCAATATTAAAATGACCATTAAGAAGAAGCACGGTCCCAGAGGGACTGGGGATGAGATTGCAGGGAGTTTCCTACCGACTGCGACAGCAGCGCCTGAGCCGCTCCAAGAGGCTCAGCCTCCCTCCTGGCTGCAGGCTCCCCCATGGGCCCGCTCTCCTATGGGGAAGGCTGAACCTCAGGCACACGGGCTGGGTCTGCCGAGCCTGTCTTCATCTGCTGAATTTCCAGTTTGCAAGAAAAATAAAATCTGAAAGTTCAAAGGAGTTCATGGAGTTGTGCATCATCTATCTGCTGACTGCAGAGCCCCAGAGGGACCCTGCCTGCAGAGCTTTATTTCAGATTTAGATATTAATCTGGGAAACTGCATAAAGATAATTTACAGAAATGCACTACACTTCAGCACAGTAACTTCACACTCTATCAGCCTTTCTCTGAAGATGCCTTTTTTTAAGTCTATATTAAAACTTCTTGTGGACTGAAGTCTAATTGGTCTAGCTGTTCCTTCACAATTGTTATTAAGGAATAAATCCAGTGGCTTCCATGAAAATGCAACACACATACACGAAAAGAAACATATGCTGGCTTTGAGTGTGCAAGCCCTTACACACACTCACAAAGAATGAGCCTGGATAAAGCTAACGGACCCTAAGAACAGCTAGAGGCCAATAAAAACACTGCGTTCCCACACAGGTCAATCCCTGTCATGTATTTCAATGTTTTGATATGGACACAGCCGTAGATTTCAAGGTTAATGGTGGAACTGAAGTAACACAGTCCTGAATCCAGGCCCACGGCCACACAGCCTGTTCCCTGCACCAGGCTCCCGCATGCCATTCTGTTGCTTAAACCTGAACATCCCTTCCTGGTCTTCTGCACTCTCTTTTCTTCCCTGAAAGCAGCTCCTTGCACTGCTACACAGAGGGAATACACCCGTCCTCTGATCCTACTGACGATATCACATCCAAGAGCTCGATACAAACAAACAGCAATAACTAGTATCTACTTGGCATCTATTCTTCTTGTGAAATTAAAAATTAAAATTAAAACATCATTATACTCTTATTAAACTCCCACTGGAATATGCCAAGTGCTTTTTAAACATGCAAAGCTTTAAACAGAGTATAAATGGGTGTAAAGCCCTTTTTACTTGTTCTACAGGCCTAGCTCATTCCCCAGCCTCAGCACCAGGACCACCAGAGCCGCAAGGTACCCCCTCCCCACCACATCCCAGCCAGGCCTCCTGCAGCCCTGGCGTGCACTGACTGTGGTCACGCAGAAGCCCCCAGAGCTGCCAGGGCTGGAGCAAAAATTGCCAAAGGCAAAGGCATTGCCTCTTATCGGCAGCCCCCTCTCCTGTCCGGGCACCTGCGCGCGGGGTGGCAGCTGCATCCTGCAGCTACTGCTTAAAAGCCCAGCACTGAGTGCGTGTTTTTCTGCCCAAAGGCAGGCTCCTGGGCTGGGGATCCAAGCCCGGGGGACATTCAGCCCCGGCTGCCAGCCCCTGTGCTAGCCAGGTGTGCTCAGGGTCGCACATCCTATTTTTTAAACGCGAAGCCCTGCTGATGTGTGTCACTGATCTTCACGTTACAGTTTCCCAAGTACACATTGACATGATAGACTATAAATCTATCGTGTAAATAATCATCAGATTAATGGTCTCTAATAGTATACAATTAACATGACAGACAGGCTGCAAGCCCGTTGTCAACTACGCTCAGCGATGCACAGAGTAGGAGAAAGCTGTAAACCACTTCCATGATGGCATCAGGAAAGCAGAAAAACTGGTAAAAGGAGATACAAAAACAGAATGCAAAGCAAAATTAAAACAATCCTAAACGTCCAATTTATCTGAGAAACACTGAAGGTTCTTTCAAGCATTCAAGTATGGTAAACGTCTAAATTTTTTTGAGGGGAAGGTGGGTAGGCTTTTATCAGCAAAGGAAAATTCGGCTATCCCTGCATTAGAGCAACACCTTGAGTGAGCACAGGTGAACTGGTGCAAGGAGCCTTATTCTGATATTGCAAATTCTGCATAAGCATAGAAATACTTTACAGCAGTATCTGTGACGGTCAAACTAAAGCTTGCATTAGCATGGATATCTCAGAAATGATGCAGTGGATATAAAGTTTTAAGTGCAAATGAAAACCAACCATGAGCATTTTTTCTGTTGCAGATCACCAGACAGCTTGGAGATTGGCCAAACGGTGCACTCCTGTAATGGTGGGGCATTTTGCACCCACTTATTCAGATTAAATAAATGCATTTCTTTTAAATATGAATTCAACTTGTTTTCTTACTAGAAACAGTACTGTTAGCACCATGCCTCTGGTTGAAAAGCCATCTCTTTTGGCTTTATTAGCTTATGGATCAAAATTCTAAAATTCTTCTTTAGAATGCACGCATACAAGGAAAATAACAAAAATATCTCAGCTGTATTTTGGAGGGAAAAAAATATATGTGATAGTTACCTAGCTAACTTGACAGGATCATTTAGTACAACTGCACCAGAGCTTTCTTGTTCATGCAAAGGCTGAAAACAAATCCCAGTCCAGCCCTGGAGAGGCTCCTGTCCTCAAGCCCTATCCCAAGGCACCTCCCTTGCTCCTTTTCCTCTTGGACTAGAGTAGGATCTTGAGGACATAAATCAGTTATTGGAGCTGACAAAATGAGATGCCACTGCCAATAGAGGGAACCAAGGGTGACTAAGTAAGGTCTGGCTGGCTAAGATAGGTGACTGATTCTGCATGGCATTTATATCTCTCAAAGCTTGTTAGGCACAAATATGCCCAAAAGAATAAAAAAACCCTATCAGGCATATTTTAAGTCATGAATCCTAAGGTGCAGAAACACATGATAGTCCTTAAGGCAATCCAAAAGAAGAATCTGCACGAAAACAAGAAAATACCTTAAGCATCTCTGCATTATGCAGACATGTATTCTGGTACTGTGGGAATATGCACAAGTGAATGTACAGAGCATCCTCCATTGATGTTGGTGGGATTTGCTCGATTAACACTCCACAGTCCAGGTGCAAATCGTACCCTGTAGCAGCTTCATCTCAAATAAGAGAAAAGCTGCAACCCAGTGACCTCTTGGAAGAGATCTCACTGCCAAGCAATGACTCTGCATAGCACAGACTGTTAAAGTTACTCTCAGTAGCACTTATCTAACATACAATCATTGACTACAATACACAAAACCTAATCTCATAGTAATATCACCTTTATATTTGTTCTTTGTCCACATGTGAGCCAGCCAGGGCTTAGAGAGCATCTGTCAGTCATCAGCACAAGGAGCTGGGCAGGAGCAATGAAGCAGTTGCTTCAGGCTCTCCCACACAGCGGCGTGGGCATCAGTGCATTGGCAACATGTGCAGAAACCTTCTTCCAGGCTCCTAAACTCAAAAGTACTTTGGCTTTTGCCTTTGTAAACAAATCCCTTTCTATTTTATTATGTGAGTAACTCAGGCATATGGCTGTTGGCAGATACACTGCCAGTGCACAAGATGGCCAACTTCATTTTATTCATTTTTTAGGAACACGTTTTCTTCATTTTATATATCATTAGCTTTTTAATCCATTAAGGAAAGCCATGTGGAAACTCTTATGCTCTACAGAGACTCCAAAGAACATATGTGGGCTGTATCAGAAAACTTGTGGAAGACATAAGGAACGTGTGTACTTTTGCTTAAATAAAGGGATCTGGAAACGCTGATCCGATGATGTCAAAGAAGCCTTCTTCCAGCCACAAGAAAGCATGAGCACACCACTGTATCAAAACACAATGACATCCAGGAGGATCCAATGGCTCATTCTCAGTAGTACTCCTACACAACTATTTTTGCTTAAACCCACCCAGATCTCAGACTCATGGCATCGAACAGGTTTCCTGGGCTCTCTGCAGCTCCACTTGTTCCCAGAATTTGCATTTTAAAAAAAAAACAGCCCTCAAAAAAAGCACGAGCCCCAAGCCCCTGCTCTCAAAGAAACATTAAGAAGTTTCCAGCCACAGAGGGTAGGGCAGGGCCAAGCAGGTGAGCACATGCTGGGTGCAGTAATGGACTGGAGCCGTGCAGAAGACGACTTGGAAAGGTCCAAAGATGTGGTAGGATTGCTGTACGAAAGGCTCTGATGTGCATTCATAGAACGTGGAATAGATTTAGGGGTACCCACCTAACAAGCCCAGATGAGAAGGAGCATATTCCACAGTCCTGCTAATGTTACTGAGGAAGAGTGAAAAAAGAGGAAAAATCAAGCTGCTTTTCAGCTGCTCCCTCAAATAAAATAAGATCCTAAATCAAGCTGCCACATAGCCCCTGTCAGAACCAAAAAGAAGGACACAATAAAGGTCTGCCAGAGACCTGCTACCCACCATTTTATTCTTCATTTTTCTTCTGAGCTCTTATTTTAAGCTCAGATTCAATGATCGACATTAAGAAGTCAGCATTTGCTCCTGTCACCCCAGAGAGGTAGAGAAGACACAACTGTATATATGCAAAATACCTACGAACTCTGATAACAATACTTTGCCTGTAGGCAAAAGTTGACTTTTTAAATGGCAACACTACAAGACCCACCCTTGCACGATTTTCCTCTGCTGAGCAAAACCAAGTTCCACAGTGACAGGAAAGGCAAGGAATTTGGGCACCGACCGTGACAATATGGGGAATGCTTTAGTGGGATGAGGAGAAAACAAAATCGCAGAATAAAAGCTCAGTCTGATTAAACTAGAAATAAGCCCACTGTATTAACGTGAAGGAGGTGAATCAGCACTTCTGTAGCCATAGAGGCAGCAAGGAGCAAAACCAAGCTCTGTTCCTCAAAGCTCCCTGGTCCCAACCAGTAGCCTCCCAGAAGTCCTGGCCTCGGGTAGCTGTCCACACACAGTGCAACCCTTGGGAAAAGTGCCTGCGGGGCATGGGTCTAAGCCAGCCACCGAGGGGATGTGCGGCAGAGCATGCCTACTCTTCACACTTCTATCCCTTATGATTACCAACAGAAACTGCATTACTGCACATGAGAGCGTACATGACACCTGAGGCTCGTGAGGCCACGAAGTCCAGCCCCTTCAGGAGTGCTTTGGGAGATCTGGGATGCTCCCGGTGCCACTCGTGCTCCTGAACTGCCCTGGCAGGCTGCCGGAGCTGTGATGAGGCCACCCAGCCCCAGCACGACTGGACCCCCCCATCACCCAACGGCAGTGCCGGGGCGCGGGGCACATCCCGGGAAGCTACACAGCAGCAGTGTGGCGTGCACAACAGTTAAATCTTTGCAGCTAGATGAGCATCAATTATGCATTGTATCAAAACCCGAAATGCTAGAGCATGGAGCAGGCAATTCAGAGAAGCAGCATGAGCAGAGCAAGTGCCAAAAGAAATGAAAAATACGTCCAAAACTGTGACACAGTGCTCGGCTACTTTTCATGTGACACTGTCAACCATCTCTCATCGAAGATCTCAAATACTTGGGAAGAGATTACAGAAATATTCAAAGATACAATATTTGTATTTTGAGCGTTAATTTGACACAAAGGAGTGTGCATGAGGGAATGTTTATAATCAGCACTCCAATAAACTCACAAATGACTCTAGTATTTTATAAGCTTGTTAGAAACAAATCACTCCCTTAGCTTATATTTACTTACTGATGAATCATAAAAGGCCTCAATACACAAAGAGTAAATTCAAAAATGTTTTCCTCTTGTTTTATCTTCTATGACAATATTGAAACCCTCTCATTCAGGCTGCGATTCCCAACTATGACCCTCCTGGTTTTATGGCTAAACATCTTTCTCCATAGGAGCAGAGGCAGTTTTGAACCTTGGTTCCTGACCCCAAGCCCACTGTAAAATAATTGCCCTGGTCTGAAGCTGAACTGCAGGAGCTGGAGCTGCCTCCAGCCCTCGTGCTGCCTGGAGAGGTGGCAAGGGGAGCACGTCCAGTTGTGTGAAATCAAACGGCAGTGAAGCTGCAGTCCAAGAGCTCAGTCTTAAGCGGAAGAGAAGACATGCATGCCTCCTGGAGCGATGCACAAGACAGCAGAGCAAAAGCGTACAGAAAAAGATGCTGCAATATATTTACAAACTTGCAACAGTCCCGACCAGCTGCATGAAGTGCAAAACACAGTGACTGTTTCAGTTGGTGTAGCGGACAGACGCATGAATGTTTGTCTTAAACATTTCTTGTCATTTTACTCCTACGTTGGTCAAGAACAAGACTGGTTTCTGATCTTTTGTGGCAAACTGGTAAGTGCCAAATGCACTGTGGTAGAGGGGATCTGATAAACAGATGCTTCAAACAGCCCTGGTGCCAAATATACGCACGAAATCAGGAATCTTCTGGAAGCAGGATGGCCTTGTCTCACAGCATATCTCCCAGGGAGATAGGGCAACCACATATACCAATGAGGATTATCGAAAACAATGAAGTGCCTTGATCCCCCACCTGGCATACTGCATGCCCACATGTAGAAAAGCGTGTATAAATGGGGGACATTAAACTCAAGAAGTATTAGAAGCAGAAGACAGAAGAAAGCAGACAGTAGAAGCAAGAGCCAGAAGCATGTAGACTGAGACGAAGACACCAAAGAAGAAAAGTGCAGGAGGAGAAGAAGAAAAGATGACGGCATCCTTGAACCCTTGTTGCTGGGACGAATGCAGGAACTCGGACCAGTGATCTCTGTGTCTCCTTCCTCCCACTCTCTCCCCCCTCCCCACCCCCTTTCCCTTTCCCCTTTCTCACTAAGTAATGCAAGGCCTATCATACCTCTTGCTTAGTTTATACTCAGTTTCTATCTTGTAATCATCAAGTATAACACTTCCTGTTAGAAGTTGTTACGTGTCCTTTTTCCTTGTTACCATTAAGTGACAAGCAGTTTGCTATAGTTCGCTGTATTCCTAGTCTTTTCCTGGTTATCATTAAGTTGTAGTGTATTGCCTGCCCTAATGTGTCTTGTAACTAAAACCAATTATCGTGAGTCCAATTTATACGTTGTGACAAATTATTAAGTATTTGTGTATGGACCTTGAGACTTGTCTCACTGTTGTCCACTCCACTGGGGTATTACGAATCGAAGTCACTTGTCCCCCCCTGCTGGGCGGGACGTGACAGTTGGTCTGCCAAGGGGTGGCTGAGGTGTCAATACAACACAGGCCCCTGTTAGCACCCCAACACCCGGCATGTTCTCCCTGCAACAGCCCAGTAGTTGACCACAGCTGAAAATCCCATTCAGCCTGTGATGCCTTATTGCAGGACAAGTCATGCTTGAGCAGACAGCGTAACACCTACACCTTCCAAACGCTAGTAGTTACACGCCAGGTCAAACCAGGAAGGCTCTAGCTGCGAGCACAGGAGACCAGTGCTAGCCATCGACTGCTGGCAGTGGCCGTGCCCCGCTACCTGTGTGTGCCGTGACAGCTGGATTTCAGAATTCATTGCTTCACAGGCCAGCATGCTGGATTCATAAGAGGTAAGTTACATGAATGGAGGAAACAAAAGTTGGCAGAACAATGCCTCATTTTTCTAACATAACTAAGTGCTATTCACAGTAATGGGAGTGGTGGGGATACTCGCCTTTATGCTCTTATTTACCTGACAGAAAGATCATAGGGATATTCTAACGTCAGTTTTTACTTAATGTACAGTTAAGCATTACACAAGCATTTTATTGTGGTCTGTAAAGATTATCTATTTACAGTAGCTGAAAAAAAATTAAATAAAAATCACACACCGCATCCAAGCATAAGTGCTTGCGGTAGACACACAACCCAGAACGGCTTTGCAGAAGTCCACTAATGTAGGCTTTTATTCTAGACGGCCCTGTTGCTTCACGCACAAGCATCAAATGCATCTTCACCATCCTTTAAAGATGAAGCAAACACGGCCACGGACTAAGCTGGCTGAACAGACATCAGCTTTGTAACTGTGTTAAGACACTGAAGCAAAATAAACACAACCAGTCTACCCGCAGCTGCCGAGGGTGAGGCTGGGAACTCAGGAGCCACAGCACGAGCTCGTGGCTGCTCACCCAGCTCCATTGTGGGAGACCACAGCAGCTTCTCATCAGATTTTGAGCTGGTTTCTGTAACCTGCCCTAGTGCCAGAGCTGGCCTGGTGGTCTCTGCAGGAAACCACTGCAGAATTGCTAAATACATCAGCAAAGGTTTCCTGAACGCGGGCAGCCCCTGCTATGATTACACACGATTTAGGCAGGTATTGAGCTAAGCTGATTAATCATTACAAACATACACACCTTACAGCTTAGGTTTCCCACTTCCAGAGTATGTTACGAGATGCTTTTATTTCTAGAAATTTTAACGGCAGCCATGAGAAATTCGCTTTTTTGCGGGGTTTTGGTTTGCCTTTTTAAAAAAAAAAATAAACAAAAAACTAGCGCACAAGCCATAAAATGTCATACAGAAATTTCCTAAGAAGTTCAAAGTTGCCAAGTGATATGCTTTCAAAATCTGCTAATCCTGGAAAATAAAACTCAGGACTCCAAAGCATAAATTTTAAAAGGAAAGAAGTCACATCATTAAGAAAACAGAAAATTACACTTTTCAGGTGGGAAAGGGTCACAGCAGTCTAAGTGATCAAGTACAAAAAGTGCACTGCTCTTCATTTTTAACAAAAGTGTCCTGAGTACAGTGCTGCCAAAGATTCTCCTTTGAGTTACCCATTTCTGTTTGAAAGCTTCTCTGGAGAAAATGAGCTCCTTAAAAAATTAATTGTAAAGCAGAAATATTTCTGGTACTGTTTTCCAGTAAACAGATGACATTTCTAAAACCACTTTGGAAATTCAGTAGGAGTGCTAAGTAATAAGTACATGCGAGTACCATATGACCCTGTGTTAATGAAAGACAAGTGCCTTTCTTGTGTGTCCCTATGGTTTGTGACCAAGTGAAAAGCAGTTGCTAGTTTTAAGACAAATTTTATACCGAATACTTCTGCCAAGAGAGTCCCTACCAGAAACTGCTGCCTCGAAGAATAATTCTGTTTCATGCATGCAATTATTTTCTGTGCTGCATCTGATGTAGATGGAAGGGATTCACCTGTGCTTGGCAGCCATCAAGAACATGTGGCAGCTGAAGGGCCTCATCAGTTTATTTAACAGCGAAATCACGTGGATAATTAATATAGAGACCACTGAGCACCTGAAATACTATTCCTATTTCAGAAACACCAAAGCCAGGCACATTGGGCATGAGGGGTGATGATGCCAGGGCTTCCAGGCGAGGATTTGCTGGGCCCCGCACCATCGGCATTGCCACCCTGCTGTCTGCACAGAGAGCACAGGCAAACCCCAGCCCAGGCACTGGGATCTGGATCCCAAAACAACACAAAAAGCCATTTCAAAAGGATCGCAAAACTCACGACATCATTTATCCTGTTATTTGGCAAGTGCTAAAACCTGCCAGTATCACCCTAT
>NW_009709594.1:16051-20992 GCF_000703405.1 Apaloderma vittatum
TTGTTCTCTGCTGCTGCCTTCCCACCCAGCCCTGCTGCCGCCTTCCCACCCAGCTCGTGTGGGGCCACGCTGGCTCCTGGGCTCATCCCTGGCCGTGCGGCAGCAGGGACCCTGGGTGGCAGCCGGCAGAGGCAGTCGTGGCGCAAGCGGGCTGGGCTGCTCACCCACATGTCTGACGCCTGAAACTAGATTTGAGACCAGGTGCTGCATCTCTAATTATTACAGCATCTCCACTTACATGCGCAGTGTTTAAATAACCGGCGAGGACCTTAAATGTTTTCATCGCACCATTTGGTTTCCTTCTGGTTTTCAAAGCAAAGGATGTATTAATCAATAAAGATTTTTAAAAGAATTAATTATCACCATCATCAAGTCAAGCTCCCCAGTGCCTCACTGTCCAGAGACCACCCGAGTTCTTTCTCTTCCCTTCCAGCGAGGGATCTGCCATCTCTGCACCATCCTCGTGCCTTGGAGCCTTGAAGCACTATTAAAATCAATTCACTTGGTGTCAAAAGCTCTCATTCTTCTTGTATCCACCAGTACAGCTGTAGTATTCATCAGATTTTTACCACCAGGATTAATGTTATAAAATGTCACTTGCTACAGTAAAATTTATCAACATTATTATATACCATAGAAACTGCCACCACAGACAAATGCACTACATTAAAATTTTGTCTAGAGCTCCCTAGAGGAAACATTTGCTGCAATTTGTATAACAGTTTATATATTTATGCTATTTAATGGTACAAAGCAATAATTATGACTTCATTCACTGATAAGCAACAGCATTATATAAATCAGATGCGGATTTAGAACATGCCAGCTTTGTCACTGGCCTACTACTTGTAAATTATGTTGCTGTTAAAAAAAAAAATCTAAGCAAATATGAGTTAGCAGCAGGAAGCTAATAATGTGCCTCCAGCTGTTCCAGTTAACCTGCAAATGTGGCCATCTGCACCTCAGGAGAAAAAGAAAAGGAGAGATAGAGGGAGGGAGGAAAAGGAGAGAAGTTCCGCCAATGCCAGCACAAAGCCTAGGCCCTGAGCAGTAGGAATGACCTTGATCCTTATGACCAGACAAGCACATATTTAAAATCAGAAAAGTTACTAAAGAATAAAGGACCTTTTCTCCCCCAAACCCACAGGAGGAAAAAAAAAAAAAAAGAGAGAAAGAAAAAAAAAAGTCTTTTCCACTGCCTTTTTTTTCTAGAACAGGCTGTCTTTCACCTCTGGGGTTATTATTTACTGCATTGCAGGTTTGTCCAATGAACAGGTTATCCTTACAACTTCTGCCTTTCATTTTTACTTTTTAACACCTCTTCACAGACTCATCTTGTATTATTAAAAGAAAATAAAAATGGTGGTCATTGTAATAGATTTATTCCTGCTTCAGACAATTTAAAATAGATCTGCAGGGCACAAAGGCTGAACTATCAAACAAGACCAAAATTCTCAGATAGAAAGTCACAGATCTCGCAGTGCACAGCAGCTTCACTCCTACCTTTGGGTTCATGGGGATGAGGTGTCCTTAGGATGTGCGAGTAGTGTTCACTGAAAGATTATTTTATGAGACTTCTGTGGAATCTGGGTCACAAGGAGCTGTCACAAAATATTCCCTTTGACATTCTTCCACGCACTGAAGAGACAGTGGCTGAAAGTGCACGTCCTGTACATCGGTACACTCTGGTAATATGACAGCAGTTTAATACTAACAATTCTCCAAGATCCTTGTTACCAAGGGCTCCCCAACATCCCTCCTAGATAAGGATGGGGAGGGCCCTCAAAGGATTTATTTTATTTTTTTTTAAAAGGTCTGACTCTGTAAAACAACGAAGTTAATTCCTGTGCAGGGTACCAGGTCAGGGAGGTCAGCACACCTCGCCACAGCCGCGCCGCTCCGCCTCGCCTGCACTGTCATGCAGAGCCTTTGTACTGCCAATTCCCCCCCACCCCTTTGCCCCAAAAACGCTTGTTCTGACACAGGTTAACGAAGCAGTAGTTGGCGTTGTGATGCCTAAGTAGACTCAGGATTATCACCACCCTTAAACTAAAAAAAATCCCATGTTGCTTCTCTCAAAATTAAGCAGTCCAGTCCTTTTGTTTCCTCGTTTCAGGTGTGCATCTGCTTGCACCAGGTCAAGTGTCATATTTTTAATAAAACTCTTAAATTAATGGTAACGCCCAGTATTGAGCCTTGAAGACCCTGGTCTCACATGGGCAGGCGGCGTGAGCTCCTCAGAGCGCATCACGGTCACAGCACAGGGGATCTATGTCTGAGCAGCGTTGTATGGACCCAACAGCTATTATTAGATTTCCACCACGGAAACATGATTTATCTTCATTCCAATTTTTGTAACTATAATTCATTCCAATGCTAACCTCATTTACAGGGATTTATAACTCACTTGAAAGATTAACTTAGACATACATAATTGCAAAGGAACAAACCCAATTTTTTTCATGGAAATACTGAATTTACTTTAAACTGATCAGCTGTGATAGTGTTAGGGCACGTATGTGTTTTTAAAGCCTCCTTTAATGATCTTCTGTATTTAAGAGTTTTGTGATCCGGTGTTGTTTAATGTTGACTTAGTATTTTCAGATGAAATACCTCACCCTGATGGTGCACGCAGACAATAACTGCACATCCTTTCCAAACACACTACACTTCAGAGATGTTGGTGGATATAAAACTGCAATTTGCAGTAGGTTGAACAACCAATCGCTGCATGATGAATAGTTAGTTACCAGTATTTACTCTTCAAATCATGTTAACCAATGCAAAGTGCCAGCCATGTGATCAGGGAAAGACATTAGCCAACTCTCCAGGGGAAAATAAGCTTTTTAGGTAAACCTATAACGTCACCTGGCCCTTACAAAAATAATTTCACCCAGAAATTGCCACATCTTTGAAAGCAGACGGGGTAGTGCTGCGCTTTCCAATACCAGAATGTCTGTAACAGCAAACAACATACACAAATGCTGTTGAACATACAAGTGCTGTTGAATATCCGAATTTAGTGAGAGATTTTGTGCAGCATAGCACAGTGCTGGTGTCTGATTGAGTCCCACTTACTTACACCAAACCTCAGTTTAGTCCATTGGTGTCTTCACAGGCAGATAACAAGTAAAGCTGGTGAGAATCTACATCAAAATAATATGTCTTCACATGTCCTTTGGGCATCATCGAGATTGGTGACTAGTAAGTCATGCTGCACAAACCATGTATATCCATGTGTGTGGAGTTCCTCAGATGCTTTAGCAAACCAAGTTCTGAATGCTGCACTCTGGTTTGAATCCATGAATCTACTTTCTGTCCCTATCTGTTCACTGCTAAACACAGCACACAAAAAAAAGAAATCCTAGATGTATGCAAATGACCCGTAACTCTCATTTATAAAGAAACCCTTTACCATTGCCTCAATAAACTAAGAGGTTAACATCAGATGGACTCCCATGTGAGTATTAATAACAGAAAAGAGAAGCAGGTGGAAAGGGGAATAAGCAGCAGATTAAAACACCTTGCTCCAAATCCTACATATTTCGTTGATTTGTTTAATTTTGCCAGAACACTTCTGTTTCCCTCCCGGTGCCAATGTGGGTGGCAGCAGCAGAGAAGTGTGTGCAGCCCATGCAGATGAGCAGCCCATCTCCCTTAGAGGTGTTCATCAGCCTGAAACACCCTCCTGGCCTCTCCTCAGCCACAGAGAATCTCCCTCTTATTTCTCGACTCCCACTCCTAATGCTCCCACAGGGTCTGCAGTGCAGATTGAGAAACCAATGTACAACTCAAGTAAGCTCTCAAACTTAGCAGAAAAATGTTTGGCTGGAAAAATTTAACTCCCAAAGAGGCAGTATGAGAAAGATCAAAAGACACTGTCAAATGGAAGCCCTTCCCACACCTCAGTGGTCCTACAAGCATTTAGACAACACATTTATACCATAGAGGTGAATAAATTAAACCATCTAGCACACTCATGCAAAGGCCTATGCACGTCCCATAATGTTTTTGGGGTGACATAGTTAAAGGAAAAATGCCTACAAGCTCACACAAATAACGCTGTGACATTTTCATTCTGTCCTAATTGACCTGAATGATTTGATCCAGAATTACTATGCAAGCAGCAGAAATGCAGAATGAATTTTTAATAGCAGTACATGTGAAAGAGAACGAAAGTTCATAAAACACGTTAAAGTGACTTCCATAATGCTGGTGTGTGTAGCTCTCCACAAAAACAGGCACTCTCAACCACAATAGTTAATCCTGACATTTACAACACGTCATAACTCATTCCTAAATCCATCTCAAACGCAAGTGATCTTGCAATCACAGATGAACTCCAGCACTTAAGCACAATCGGATACGTTTCACAGTGTCAGCCCTAATTTTCAGCCTCAACTCGGATTTCCCCTGCCTTGGTGTGTTCCAGTCAGACCCTCAGTGTTACTTTAATGTAGCTTTTTTTGTGGTTTTAATATGAATATTGTGTCAAGGATCTGAGATATTAAGAATGACAATACATTATTATTGCAGCAGGGAAATCTCCAGAGTCCTAGAAGTAGGATTTTGAAAACCACAGTCAAAAATCAATAGTAATCCACAAGAATTCATAAAGGAAACATGTCAGTCAGCACCTTTGAATATAAATCTTAAATTTTATCTTAAGCAGACCAGACAAATACAAGTCATTTAAAAGACAGAGAAGGAAGTGAACGTGCCCCAGCTTTTCAGGCTGCAGGAGGGAGCCTGTCTTGCTTAGCTGCCCCAGGAGTGCCTGAGATAGCCCTGCCCTTCTCTGCCGGAGCCCCGGGGCCAGCCCTAGCCTGCCTGAGCCAGCGTGTCCCCGGAGATGGCACGGGTAAGGAAGATGCTGCATCCTCAACACCGCCTGTTCCCAGTCTCCTGCTTTGAAAGCAACCATCCAAGAGGATGTAGGGA
>NW_009709594.1:21023-37550 GCF_000703405.1 Apaloderma vittatum
ATCTGCACTCCCTGATAAATGTGATAATGAGAAGAAATGCTAAGAATCGTACGCACAACCCTTTGATGAATTCACAGCCAGACATTCGCGTGCAAGGTAGCTGGCCCGCTAGCTACCTCTAGCAACAGGACTTACTATTGCTTGGGTTTCATTTACATAACCAAAAATATCCACAAAATTAATTAAACACTTCATATGTATATGGCTAACTACGTATTAATACAGTGTTATCAAAGCATCCTAATCCCCCTCTCAGGAAGAAGCCGGCTTAGCTAGCACGGATAGTAGAAGGTATCATGTACAGAAACATTGGTAAGCGAACACAAACGGACAGCTTTTGCCATCTGAAGCGTTGCCCAGGGACCAGGTACATTAGTACGGGGCTTACAGTTATCTTCATCATTGAGATCATTCACTTATGCTCCAACTTTGAAAGAAGTTTTTGAAAGAAAAAACAACCTGCAAAGTGCTTGAGATGAAAGGTCTTGCTCTCTTAAGCAAGAGTTTGTAGCAATGCTCAGAGGGAGAAAGAAATCTTTCTCTGGACTTCACTGTCCTGTACAATTTGCGCAACAGAAAACCTGGGTTTGATTCACAAAAGAGGTGAAGGTATAAGCAAAGGAAGCACACAATGATTTGAGTCTAAGTCCAGTAAAAGACATTAAGAACTCGCCAAATGCTTTCAGCACCTTCCTACAATTTCTTCAGCCTGCATACTTTCTCACTGCTACTCAGAAACACCTTAACAAATATCTGTCGTGATTTTGGAGGAGAAGGCCAGAGGACCTAGCTCTGATGGTAGCCCAGGGTTTTCAGTTCCAACTGAACTTAAACGAAGTACATAGTGTTCTTCGGCTGAGTGACACCGGGGCACCAGCTAACGGCCGAGGAGGATCTACTGGCCATGGCATCAAGTACTTCCACAGTGCCCAAAGCCCTCAGACTTCAGCAGCATTTCTTGTTGAAGCCCCAGGGAATACTTGAGGAATACTGCTAGAAACCACATCAGTCTTTCAGGGCAACCACGAGATGCATTTTATATGTGTGCATATTATTTAGTAATTTATGTAGATTAGTAGACTGCATGACCAAAAACATCCCATCAGCAATGATGGGCATCCAAGCCTGCAGTAAAGGCTTGATCCAAAATTGGTTTCAGTCATCAAAAGATTTTTTTACTGATTCTACTGAACCTTGGTTCAGGCCCTGAAGGCACTGAGAGGAGCTGCTTTTACTGCAGTAGTCACAGCAGAGATAGCTGAAATCTCCATTACAATGGCTCTGTCACAGGTACTGCAGGAAGACAAATTCATTTAGGAAGCCCTATTGATACTTGAGTTGTTAGATCTCAGTTGCAGAGCTCTCCAAAGGGCGATGTTGCCGTACTACAAAATCGCTTTACTTACAGTCACCGTTCTGCTGTATGTATCAGCCCAAATGTAAAAGGATCAGATCTCTGTATCCAGGGTGGAAGCCTTTACTGTGCATAACTGGTACTCAAGTATGAGACAAAATCCTGTAAAAGCTTTTTATGCACGTTTTGTTTTCCATCTAAAAGATAACAACACCACCATCAACCCACTGACAGCTAAAAATTAACCTCCTGGCACATACTGCTGCTCATCTGCGCTTCCCCCACATCCTCTACCTATTTATTCCCAAGATGGCAGCACCCACTTTGAGAATGATTTTCTTCCTCCTTTCATCAGAGCAAATTAAGAATAACCTGACTAAAGCCAACACTGCTACACTGATGAAAAAATTAATCAGCAATGAACTCACACCCTGGGATTTTCTCAAAAATTTGACAGATCTGTTAGTAGTGAATTCTCAATCTGCCCTAGTTACCAGATGTGAGCTGGAAGGGCACTGAAAGGACAATAGATGGGCTAATATTTCCTAACTAAAGTTATAACATACTCTGACAAAAGTAACATTTCTAGGACAACCCGAAGCAAAAAATTCTCTCGAATCTGAGTTTGAATCTATTTTTTGCTGAATTGCTTGTTTTTCTCTCTTCTTTAGCTCTCACAGCTGAACTCCCAACAGAAGATGTTCATTGTCAATAAACACTGTGGAAATACACGTAAATAAAGGGGATCAGCAAAAGGAGCTGCTTGCAGTTACTGCCTTATCCACAAGAGAGCACAGTAACCTGAGCACATCCCCAGCCTTTTTGTAAATGCCTCGTGTACGTACAGAGCACTGTATAACTCAAAAATTATAATTAAAATGTCTTAGCTCCTGTATTTATAGTAACATTTAAACTACTGTGCTTTCTTGAAGTCAGAGTCATTTACTTGAGAACAGCACACTTTATGGTGAACAGATCTCTGAAACTATACCACGGGGATATGGCACAGCCACATGTAACTCAATATATGTCAACAGCTGTAAAAATATTGGTAGGAGAAGGGAAGAAAAAGCCATGAGCACAGATCAAGTGCCCTGTCTCTCACATCTGACTGTTTTCAGATTCTCTCTCACTCCTTTCCTCCCTGCCCCCCCCAAATAATTGGGCAATTTCGGTGCAAGCTGTCATAAAAGCCAAGGCTTCTTTGAGGTTGAATGATCAAAAAGGTTATAAATGAAAATGATTTCAATGTTGGAGGCCTAGTGAGTGACCAAGGCACTTTCTGTAGCAGAAGGGTTTGTTCTAATCTTACCAACTGCACGCTTTCGTCAGAGCATATTCCTAGGGAGTTCACAGCTCCCCAGGGCGAAGCTACAGTAAATTCTGACTAATCCCCTCTGCATACAAATGAGCCCCTGGTAAGAGAAACTGCAGGGTCAGGCAGCTTATGCACAGCACTGATTCCCCAGGTCTGCGCCTTCATCAAAGCAAACAAAATGGCACTATATTTTTATTATCTTTCTTTTTTTTTTTTTCCAGTGGGACAAGTCTCCTGAAAAATAAAGGCTTAAATCCTAAAACACAGGACAGGTTGAGGAAATAGGAAAAGAGCACAGAGAGAAAAGAGCACCTCTCCTCTCATGTGCCTGGGAAGCGAGGTAAACAGACAGTATCAGCCCTTTAAAAAATTAATTAATTTAAACTTTTGCTTGACTAAGGGAGTGATGGGCTTGGACTAAAATGTAATATAAAAGGAACGTGGCACAAGATAAAATATTTACTAGCCTATTATAAAATAGCAGGATCGAATCCTGCACCTTCATTGGCTGGCATCACCATGTCAAGACGCTATGGTGCACCAAGTCATTTATATTCATTCCCTGGCATTTCAAGGGATCTTTAAATGTTAAATTCTGCACCTATTGCTGCTTTAGAAGTCTTAAGCATTGCTCAGTGCAAGATGTGATTAATTATTCCAGCTGCGCATTATTTAATCTCAAAGCTTATATTTGTTATAATTATTAACTCTTGATAATGTAGGATACTCCAGTTTCACAAAAATTTCTTTGAAGCAATTGCGTGCACTGCAGTGAGACTGACTGGAGCTCTTGGCACCAACTACCCTGCGGTGTTGAGGGACACAAGAGGGAAGGGCTACAGAGTCACCCCCCCTAGAGCCGGGAGCACTCTGCTCTCCCAGGGACGTGGCGAGGGCTTTGGGCATCCAGCATCCGCTGGGATCCAATGCAAAGAGCTCTTGGAGAGACTCAGAGCTTTTCTCTTTATAGACCTTCAGAAAGTCACCTACAGTTTGGATATATAGAGAAGTTTACGCTTTGTAGCTATTTAGATACCACCTAACAAAGATGCCATCCTGTGACCCTGTATATGGTTTTATAACATGCAATTTTTGCATATTCACATTTAATCTAGTTATGGGGTCAAGATGTAGACTGGACGAATGTTATAGTCTCAAATTTGATGTTTCTTCGAGATGGTTCTGCAAACTATGAAGACATTTGAATGCTTAACAGTTCAACCTTAAAAGTTCTGGTTTAGATTCCTCCTTAACATTAAGCTTCATAAGCTAATAATTTTCTAATGCTTTTCTGTGCTTAAAATTGACTCATCCAAACCTTCCAAGCTGACCCTAAAACTTATTAGCTAAAGTAAATGCTCTGATAGAGTGTTGTTGTATTAAGAAATAATCTAACCAACCAAACTCAAAATGTTGGCTGAGGAAACATTGCTGAACAGCCGATCCAACAGAGCCTTAACACGCCACGGGGATGGATCTGCACCAAGCCTCCGCTCTGCTTCGCGGCCAACACAGTCCTCGGAGAGCGTGTGAGCAGCGGGCACAGCAAACCCCGGCACCTCCTTCCAGCTGCGCTCCTGTGTGTGCCGAAGGAGAGGAAGGCTTGCAGATAAACCCCTCCAGTGCTCAGGGCCAGACTCCTACTACGTCCCAAGCACCCCACCAACCATTCCCTACCTTCCCTACCAGAATTTGTGCTGCAGCTTAAAAAAAAGAAAAAAAAAATTCAAGCAGCAACGCTCCCATCTACTTGCCATGAGACAATATTAAATGTTTTGCACTGTGCTTCAGCCACAAGGAATTGCAGTCTATAAAAGGCACCACTGCACTGAAGGGGGGACTATGCACCACTCCATGGAAAAAAGTCTCCCATCGCAATCAGGAAAGTGTGTTATAGGGATGACCTTCTGACACAAAGCACAAATCTATCAGTTTGCCACTTTCTACATGCTTCTGGTATTTATCTCGTCTGCACTCCCAACTCATCTTTTAATTAGACAAACTCTCACGGAAGTCAACAAGAGTTTGTCTGACTGAGAGCTGGATTGGAGGATAATTGGATCATAATTCCAGGGGTAACAAAGAATAAAATGCAGTTCTAGGCACCAAAACCGCAGAATTTTCAGAGTTTTAAAATTAAGTATTCCAGGGAGGGAACTGCAGGAGAAGCTCTGCCATCTCCCCCAGGAGGAAATTCTCAGCTCTTCCACCTGCAGACCCAGAGGCAGCACCAGCAATAACGCACTGCAGCTATTGGCGTGTGCCAGTGCCCAGGCATGCGAGCCAGAAAAGGACGAACAAGAATAATAGTCAATCAATGGCATAACTTGATGACATGTCATTAGTGAATTCAGCAGAAGTTTTGACAAACCACCACAATTCCCACACAAACAAGTAGAGATCAGTTTCAAAACATACCTACATTAAATGTTTAAAGAAGAAGCTAATGCTAACACATGCAGTGTAAAAGGAGGTTTCTTTTGTTTCTTAAGTAGACTAAGGACAAAATAATTAAGCAGCCTAGAATGCAATGTCGAAGCATGGCAGCTTTAGCCAAGAGCATTCCATCATAAGGCTAAGAAACAAAGCGGCTGTGAATTACAGCAGCAAACACTATACAGTATGTGTGGCAGCTATACTTTACAAGAATGTACATATTTAAAATTCTGACAGAATAAATAAGGCTCCTAAGTGACCCATATGGTGAATTTTCCTTTAAAAAGCCAGGAGTTGCTGAAAGCCAAGTTCTTGCTGACGAATTCCTGGACACAGTTTCCAACTATTCCAATCAAGCAGCTCTGTGGTTGGGCTGGGATTTCAAACTTGCCACAGTATGAAGTCCAGTTTGGGCTACATTCCCTTCCTTCTCTCAGCTTGATGAAGGCTTCCCCGCAAAATCAAAAGGCTTACTGTCAAGTTTTCGATTGGTCTGGGCTTCATGCTATCATATGTGTGGTGATGGCGAGGAATATGAATGTGGCTCTGGCTCCACCATGGGGCCTTGAGGTTTCGTCCAATTCATCCAGGGACCTTATGAAAGTAGAGCGGGTCTCTTTTCATGTATATTCCGACTGCTGAAATTCCCTAGATGCACTGCAGTGTGCAAACGCAGTGTAAAAAAGAACAATAGCTTGAGAAAAACTGAGGCAAGTCTACCGAGTATGCTTAAGATAAACCAGCCAGGCTAACACAAAAAAACCTGACAGACATTCTGCATTCATAGCTTAATGAAAACAAAACCTTTTAGAAGTGGAGAAAGCTTCCGCACATTAGCAAATATAAAATTGCCGTGCTAACACAAAAATTGATGTGGGTGTCCAAAATGTAAATATATAATATTCAGCCCCTCGTGTTCAGATGAGATTAGATAGCTAGAAATACTCCAAACCTTAAAACAGACAAAATCCAACGAACCAACTAACCAGAAAAAAACCCACCACACAAAACCAAAACCTGCCCCCAAACACATTAATTATGTTTGCACACCAATTCATCCACCTACAACCACTTACATTAGGAATTATTCTATGGCAAGAACTAGTTAACAGAACACTAAAATCTCAGTGATGCACATTAAAGTATATCATTCCTAAACTGAGTGAAAAAAAAATCTTTAAGAACTCAAGCTATTACTTAAGTAACAGCTGCTAAAACTGTAATTCTTTTGTTATTGTTTTCTTGTTTGTTTGTTTCTTTTGATATTATTACTGATATTACAGTACAATGCTCCTTTCTGGAAGAGCAACAGAACAGTAGCAAACTGTTCCACTAACTGTGATATATTCTGTGGTTCAGGCCTATAATGCCTTTTAACTGCACTATATATAATTTAATTTTCCTACCACGAAACTGTGTAATGTATGCATTTGTTGGGACTACATTTACTAAGAACATTCATCACACTGATTTCAAAATCAGAAGTGGAAAATTACATTCAATATTTAGCACTTAATAAATTTGATATTTAGCTCACTACAAGTGCTTTATACTTTTTTATGCCAACTCTGGACTAACCTACTAACCTTGTTCTACAAACAGCAGGAAGTCTTGCTAGCCCAGAAGTTTTTCAAGGGCTGGCAAAGGTGATTTATCTGACTCTACTAGAGGCTAAATGCACATACGGGCCCTGTGTTCCCCAAAGTGAGAAAATACTGAGTTATCACATACTCCACATAGAATAGGAAGTTCAACATATGCATTTCTTATTTGTCACTCTTTGGTGAGTCACAGCAATAGCCAAGTGGAGTGCTTTCTCTTTGAGTTACTTCCTCTATACTTCAGGGATGATTACTGAATTTGCATTAGTTCTGTTCTGCCACACAAGTGAAAAACATCTTTCATTACTGGCAATAGCAATAAACAAATAACAGGATCTATACGAACATATACACATGTGCACGGTCCCACAGAGGAGTATCACCTCCAAAACTTAATATATTAAGAACCACCACGCTAGAATGTGTTCATGTGTCAGACTTCAGATCTAAGATCCCAAAGAAAATTACTATTTTTGCTTTGAGTATTCTGGGAAGATCACTGATTTGGTCCACCTACACTGCTGGAACACCAATGTTTACTGCACATACTACAAATAGATCTCATGAGCTTTACTATGCCTTTCAACTCATTATATACCTTCATTAATATCCAAAGTAGTCCCCAATTTATATACAAAAAATAGTTTAATGTATGCTAACATTAATGTTGGATGATGCTGAAAAAGGTTGGATAGTTTGTAATAAGCAAGGAAACTAGAAACAGGCACCTATGACATTAACTTAATTAATTACTGACAGCTATTCTTTAGCTGAAGAACACAACTTCTTTATTTTATAGGGTCCTTTCCCAGACGAGACTGTTACTTCAGTAACCAAGAAATTATCCAGAGTTATCATATTGTTTTCAACAGTATCATGATAAATCCTCATGGTATACTCTGCTTTCCACTCTGATCCTTTCCTTTCTGCCAAGCTGGAAATTCATTATGCACTATACATGAGAAAGCAAGCGAGAGGGCATACTTTCAAATTCATATCATACATTTCTGATAAGAACTGAAACACTGTATCTGAACTTCAACAAATTATTCATACCATACACTATATACAGACAAAAGTCAGTATTTTAAACAAATATTTTGGAATATTTTATTTTAAATAAACCAGATAAAAATCTGGTTTGGGCACTTGCAGGTGATACCACGAGATAAACAGTCAGTTAACAAGGGAAGCGGAAAGTCAGATCTGTTGCAACTGTACAGGCAATTTAAGTGAAGAATGAGTACAAAGTCCTCGGAAGCCAAAGTATGTCAATGTGATAATATGAATTAATTATATTCTTTGCTCAGTTTTTCATGAATGACCCTCTGCATTAAAAATTGAGAAGCTACTTGGAAGCTGGCATGCACCAAAGACAAGCAAGCTACTCTTGGTCATGGAAGCAAAGAGGGAATCAAAAGGCAGCAGTTCATTTATGAGACATGGACAAACAAATGTGCTCCTGCAGAGAAGTAGCAGAACTCGGCGTAGGGGCGAGCATCAGCACTGTGCCGAATGCGGCGTTGCCATCCACGGGGTACAGGGGTGGGTAGGTGAGGGATCAGCTGTGCTAACCAGTTTTCCTGAACTTGCCATGCTAATGGAGACCGCCTCTCCCCTGGTAAAGACACACCAGGAGACAGAGGACAGGCCATAAAGATTTCTGGTTTTATAAGCACCTCCTCTCTGCTACCTCCGATTTATAGGAGCGCATTCCCCAGGGAATCGGCTACGCTTCGAGGTCAATATCAGTGAAAAGCAATTGCGTGAGCTGATCAGCCTCTCTCACTCAGAAGTGCAACAGTTCAAAAATACTTATATTCTATCTATTTTTCAGGGGGAAAGACAAGCACAGAAAAAAAGGATTATTTTTACAGTGCCACCGAGTAACAGCCTTTGACTGGACATGCCTGTTCTTGATCCTTGAAAATTATCTCCCTACCTTCCCAAGTGTCAGGCTGTTGAGGCTGAAACCCACTGCACAACTGAACTCCCGTCTATATCTGATTAATAACTAGATGCCTTATTTTAAAATATAACTTTTCTTTAAGTTCCATCCTTTTCTTCAGTTTTCAGTTGGAAACTTGGCCTAAATGACAGCTGTGTAGGCCTCACCCCAGCTCGGCTCAGCAGGAGCTCTAATGTACTTCATTCTGGGGCTGGGAGCTGCTTTTAATCTATCAGCACGACTCCGCAGCTGCTGTAAGCTAGCTGAAAATTGTCTGCATACACAGGGTTTAAAATTTTGTAACCCTTTTGGTGCAACTTGCATTTAGGCAGGAACTCAGAAATGCAGCCACCAAGGTCTCTGGAGAGTTAAAGGAAAGCTTGAGACGACAGTCTGCTGGGCTCAGAGGGCACGCCAGAGACCTCTGAGCAGATTAGAAGTTTTCCTGAGTTCACAAGTTCAAATACCAATTTCCAGTAACTGTTTGAATGGATTTAGCCTTGTTGCAAGTCAGACAATCAACTACAAGCCAGGCAAATAAATATTTCTGCTTTATGGTAGATGCCTTTAGCAATTAAAAACATCTCTGTGTATTTTCAATAGCAATTGGCCTGTAGTTTGCTCTGCCTCTCGTTTACAGCTTTTAAGAAACTGAACAAATATTACATCCCCTTCCAAGAAAGCATGCTGCAGAGCAATTACCTCACATGCACAAGACAAACTTCAAATACTCATAAAGTAAAATGCAACTGTGCAGAAGTGTTAAATCTGCTACTGCCATCAACAGAAACTACATACAGTACAGAAACCCGTCATCATCTATTCCAGTGGGACTCGGAGAGGACGGATATGAAACTATTGCCAAATATTTACACTTACAATTCTTACAAAATATCCTGAGTCCCTGAGGGATTAAGCATAATCTCACATGTCAACAACCACCAACAACAAAAAACTTAAAATATGGCTGCAACGTGTTTTCACAAAACTTTACAGTGGTAGCTGTTAAACAGTCTGTTGCTTTCTCTGTTTTTCAGCAAAAAGGCAGCAAAGAACCTGCCCCTCTCGAAAAGCACGGCAGGCACCAGTGCTGAGCTGCCCATGGCCACTGCCAGGCATGCTCCTCCGTGCCTGCCCAGCAGCTCGGGCTCAGCAAGAGCCTCTCTGCTGCGGGGATGCTGCACCGGCCCCACGGCTGCCACCTTCCTCTTCAAGCAGGACAGGTCTCGTGGTTCGGTGCTGAAGGCTCACCTAACATTTTAATCAACTTGGGGCCAGAAGACAGGGCAGCAGCAAACCACCAGAAATTAAAATACGGATGCAGAGCTCTGCAGATGGTGACTCCAGAGAGCTCCACCAACCCCAGGGCGGGGAACAGCCCCTTTCCCACCTGCCCACAAGCACGTCTCTCTCTCCTTTCTACACACAAGCCCTGAAACTGCTCCTCCTTCCCTGATGCACTGCAAGGGGCTCAGTGTGGAAGGGTTAGAGTATTGGCAGAGAGGACAGCACGGCCCTCTTCCCTGACCCTACCCAGCAGAGGCTTGCAGGGATGCGGTACTAACATCCCTGCAGAGCGAGCTGCACATACACGTGGAATAGTTTTCAAAGGTCTTAAGTAATTTAAGTTTCCAATAGGTTGATGGAGGCTTTCACAAGCACATTTTCTAACCAAAAAGTACTCCCATGCTAATTTTCCACCTTCGAGAACTGGAAACATACACTACAATCAAGATATGAAAAATCTGAAGACCTGTTCCTCTGTCTTATAGTTACTGCTTCTCCTAAGAAAGAGCCTGTTGCTACACATCTTGAGCAGATAAGCACAGAGCCACTGCAGACTAGAAAGCAGAAACCAGGAGTCTGGGGCATTACCTGCTTCAGGATGCTCGGAATGAGCTCTTATCCTGCAGAGGAGGTGCCACAGCCCCGAGACGGCAGCTTCGTGGTCCTCATGGATGTACCGTGTATTTTGGCAGCGTTATCCTCCACAGATTCTAAGGGGCCCCTTCTTTGAACCGATTTTGGTTTTTTTGTATTTGCTAACTTCTTTTCTTCCTCACCCTGTGTGTTAATTGCCCTTCTCTGCCGAGGTCACTTGGGTTTGCCTTTGTGCCAAATCCTTTTGTTCCAGCTCGTGGTCTGTTTGGCCTGGTTGAACCTTTATGCTTGACTTTATTGTGTGATTTCATTGTGCAGTGCTTGCAGACTGGCCAACTGGCCCATTATGAAGGTATTAAATTCTATGCAGTTATGTGCACATGTACACAAACACACACCTCTTTCCTGCAGTTTACTTCCTTCCGCAGCCATCTGTAATGCAGCAAGGTCCTGCACTGGGGAAGCTTTGCCTTAGCTCCTCCGTTTTAATGACTATAATCCACAAGGAGCAGTAAAAACAGCCAGCACCATGCCCAGTCCCTCAGCTGCCAAATGTACACCACTTTCCAGTAAAAGAAGTTAGGATGGTAACATTACCTGAAATTCACCTCTGTTCCACTCAAAAATATTACCTTTAAATGCCCACTACCTTTTGGAAAGGGCCGTGAAAAAAACCCACCCTGAAATCAAAGGCTAATTCCAAAATCTCAGATTCCTAGAAGAATTGATACAACAGCAGCTGTATCTCTTTCATTTGAGTAATTATCATATAATTAAGTGCATGAATTACAAGAGAGCCAAGGCATTAAATTAAAATATTTAATGCTTGTAAATCTGAAAATGATTACTGTGCTGATGTGCAGCTACCGAGCAGCGAAGCTAATGGCAACACAACACTACCACCAGCCTCCCATTATTCTGCTGTAGCTTAGAGAAGGCATCAGAATTTTGGACATCTTTTGCATGGGAGGAAAATCGCCTCTGCTTCTTTAAACCTAGCAACTGGTCCTTAGAAAATGCACACCTAATTACTGGGGGGGGGGAAAAAAAAAAAAAGAGAAAAGGAGAAATAAATCTCTGAGCTAAAATTTAACGTTTCATCTCACAGATGCATAGGGAGAATTAAAAATGGAAACATCTTGTTGAGAATCTTACAGAGAGGTGAACGGAAGAGCCATTCCCAGCATTTTCTTTACAGCGGGTCATCTTTCATTACCCAAATTTAGCTTCATCCAAGCTCAGTCAGCAGTTTGCAGGATGGGACTTTCAGCAATTCAAATACACCAGATAACCAGAGATCTAGGCATTTTCATAACTAGACACCTGACAGAAGAAATCCTTGACACTACAAAGTCTAGCTCTTGAGATTTGGGGACAAACCGTTTGCATTTCCCTGGGAAAAAAATTGCTTTTAAAAAAGTTTTATGTTAAAATTATTTTCTAAAGTGGTGAAAAACCCATTCACATTTCTCCAGCACGTCATTTCTGTTTGCATAAATAAGCCAGGAGCGGACCTTGCCTTAGCCCGAGAGAGATCCACGAGCAGTACAGGTGCTGGACTTGTGTCAAATCCCTGCAGGTCTTCAGGTACCAAGACAACTTCAGGGACATTTCTAGAATGAGATGTCCTCCTGCATGTCCTGTCCCTGCAGGACAAGCCTCAGGGGAAATGCCAAGCCAGGCCCTCAGGCAGGCTCTGCCTCCTGCCATGGCAAGGACACAGACATGGCCTCAGCGTATTGTCAGGCTTGAGAGACTCCGCACATAATTTCAACTCTTTTAAAATACCAGTGTAAACAAATAAAAGTTGAAAAACAATTAAGAAACTCAACATATATTTGGCTGCTATTTCACTGAAGAATCCCTTTGTGTCACAATGCACAATTGCCACAAAGCTGCAACAAATGCAGTGCACGCAGCACGCTGGACTGGGGGATGAATGGCTTCAGGCAGTGCAAGGGGTCATGGCCAAAGCTGGAGGCAGAAAACATGGTTAGCTTTCCTCCCTTCAAAAGGCACCACCACCTCCACAGAATGAACACACAGAGCTGAGGACTTGTACACCAGAGGGGTGCGTGTGCTTTAGAGGTATATGTGTATATATGCACACACACACCCCCTGTAAAAAAATTATAAAGATATAATTGTTGCATCTATGGACACAATAAATAGGACATGTTATCTAACTCAAAATTAACTGCCACCAGGTAGTACATGAGCGACCTATGACAGAACCCCCTTCAGAACTAAAGTCCTAAAAAAGGCTATAAAGTAGACATTTGTTACCTAAGTGACTACTTCAAAGGTGCTCCAGCACTTCTGACCAGGATTCTCCCTGAAATCCCTGAAAGTCACAAAGATCTAGGCACCTGGCAGCCTAGTGAGCTATAGCTTTAAATTAACATGGAGAAAGGTGTTTCTGAACTTAGGTACCAAAGAAATGGCTTTTACTTACAGCATCTGGAAAAACGAAAAGGTACTTTTGAAGTGCTGCCTAAAGGACATTTAATTTTCTTTTTCAGAGGAAAGTGGTGTACGGATAGATCTAATGCAAACACTCAATTTCTTTTTTTGACAACACTCACTACCTTTAGGTCTCCTGCCCCAAGGCCATTGCTGTCCTAGAGAGTTTTTTCCCCAAAAAAATTTTTCCAGGCTCATCTCCCACTTATCTCTCCTTGGAACAAAAACAACAGAAATCAGAGTGGGTGAGTGCCTGCCTAGGTGTTATAATGCAAAACACAGATGAGTCTGGCCCATGTGTGTGAAGATGTCTGTTTGCAAGGTTGCTGGAAGGTCACGTTTTGGACTTGGCTCTGGGAAAAGGACGCATCTCCTCTCAATTGTCAAGTGATTCTCCCTGTTACAAAGAATGAACAGTGGAAGACATTAATATCGTTATAAATACTTCATGTACGTAGATAGGCTAATAACTTGTGTAGTAATCTCCAAAGCATCCGACTTTCACATGCCAAATACTTTATCATCACAAGGTGGTAATAAGAAATAGCCACAAGGGAAGGGTAACCTTTTCCTAGTGGTAAGGAAGCCGGGATTTCAGAGTTACTATGTAATTAATTCGCTTTTCAGGAATCAAAACACCCTAAAGCAAAAACAAGTTCAACGGACTTGTAATAACATAGTATTGTAGTGTTAAGCCCTCTTGTTCCTCAACAAAATCTATCCTTTCCACTTCATCTCGACCATGAAATCCCTGATCCATGCTGTAACCACCTCCTGCCTTAACTACGGCATTTTCCTTTGCTTTGGTCTCCTTGCATCTTGGCTTTCCAGTCCCTGACGGGGTCAAGGTGCTCACACTAAGACCATTTTGCTGTCCTGTGGCTCTAATTCCAAGATCTTCCAAACTAGAAATCCTTTCCTGGAATTGTTTTGCCTCACATATTTCTAAACTTCAGAGGTGCAATTTCTTGCTAAAGCACATCTTGGCCACAATTGTGTATGCTGGTACTAGGTTCCAGCTTAACTTCCTTAGGACTTGGATTGGATCCCACCACTAGTCTTCAGTAAAAAAATAATCCCACTGAAGCGGAGGAAATCAAATCCGCACGAAATCAGGGTAAGAGACATCAGGATGGATCACCAGCCCTGACACATACTGCTGCACTTGTAGGCACTCGACGATGCCCGTGCAAAGCTCTCCATCACCTTCTGCAAACTTCTGCAAACTGAGCACAGCTCTGCACCTCCACACACTGCACCCAGTGTCCCAGCTACTCTGGTTGCTCAAGGGAAGCAGCAGGCTCGTCTGATGTGCTTTGCACAGAGCAGAGGATGTTTATGGTGCCGTGTGGTGGTTTAACTCCAGCCAGCAACTAAGCCCCACACAGCCAATCGCTCACTCCCCCGTGGTGGGATGGGTGGGAGAATCGGGAGGGGTAAAAGTGAGAAAACTCCTTGGTTGAGATAAAGACAGTTTAACAGGCAAAGCAAAAGCCGTGTGTGCAAGCAAAGCAAAACACGGAATTCATTCACCATTTCCATGAGCAGGCAGGTGTTCAGCCGTCTCCAGGACGGCAGGAACCATCACACATAATGGTGACTTGGGAAGACAAATGCCATCGTTCATCCTCAGCTTTATCTGCTGAGCAGGACGTCTGGAATGCCCCTTTGGTCACTTGGGATCAGCTGTCCTGGCTGTGTCTCATCCCAGCTCCTTGTGCATCTCCAGCCTCTGGTTGGGTGGGGCGAGGAGTAGAAAAGGCCTTGACTCTGTGTAAGCACTGCTCAGCAATAACTAGAACATCCCTAAATTACCAACACTGTTTCCAGTGCCAACCCAAAACCCAGCCGCTGTGAAGAAAACTAGCTCTATCCCAGCCAAAACCAGCACATGATGTGTGAAAATATCAAATACAGAAATGATGAATGTACTTCAAAGTATATAACCCGATTACAGACTGCTTTTTAATATGGATCACTCACAGCTAGAGCAGAAACTATCAGTTAATTTTCAGCATGGACCTCCCAAGAAGGTGAAGTTATACCTGTCTGTTCTGGCAAGACTTTAAAGGGCTCTTTCCTTTATTTCGCTGCATTTTCTAAAAAAGCAAATGTTATTCGGATGTAAATAAAGATCAACATAGATGGCAGTTGTAGTTATATGTAAAACAGCTGGTAATTAAAAACTGAGCTTACAAGTAATTGAATATAGGTATGTTGTTAATGTTACATATAATACTTTAGAAGTTGGGCCTCTTCAGGGATGTATCAATTGAGAAAGAAGACAAATATTACTAAAGACACTTTTGCGATCATGGGAAGCGGGAGATGGCTGAAAAGTTGAAAGGATTATGCAAGTGCAACGATTTCTGACAACAGGGGCAGGAGCTGTACTTGGGTTTTATTCCCCTTTTCATCCAAAGGCTAATTTCCTCCATTTTACATTCTGGTTATGTGGTCTATTTTACAAAACCCCATGTACTGTTTTCTGATTCTGTATTCAGTGAGCATGTGCAGGCAGGGAGTCAGCGAGGGACCACAACTGACATTGTAGTACGAGCAGAGGAGCAATTGTGGAAAGGTTACCACTGACACACACAGACAAGAGATTGAATTTACCCGTTGTCCTGATGGACAGCCTTAATTTGAGCAATTATACCCTGCTCAATATGGATAAACACTGTAAATCATCCTAATTTTAACTCAGAAGAGGAGATTAGGGCAGCACAGATAAACTATTTCTCTATGCACATAGCACAATATACATTTTGCTCTGTAGTAGTACACATAAAATACAAAAATAATCTATATGCTTGCAAAAGGCTTTAGGTCAGCTGTCACAGTGAAATTGGCTGTGGTTTTATTAGTGCATACTTAGTAAGCACTTAAAGCACTAAACCAATCCATAGGTCATTCCCAGGGACCAGAGCCTGCTAAAACCCCTTTTGGCTTTGTTCATTTGCTTGTCTGTTTTGCTAGAGGTATCTGTGGTCTGAACATAATCGTGGCCTGATTTCACTTCCAGCAACAGCAGAAATTTTGCTATTAATATTAACAGGGAGCTTTGAAGGCACATTTTCACAGAAGTACACAGGACAGTAGTTTTGTTAATGCCGAAAGAATTAATCCAGTTAAGCATCTGAGAAGGACCAGAATTAATCGTGGGACGGAGCAACACCGCACATCCCTGTGCACTAAACAACATCCCTACAGGTGTGCCACGGCATCTTTGGTCCCAGGACACGAGCTGGCAGACACACAGGGCCCAGGTGTAACCCGGGTACTGCTGCAGGGTGACGCCGCTCCGCTCCACCTCCCCGGCATCGGTCACGGCGCTGCTCACCACAGTCACTCTCCATCCAGCAAAAAACTCTACGTGTCCAGGAAGATGTGCTCTCTCTGCCACCTCCAGCTGCCCACACTGTAGAAATCAGAAGCCAACTTCCCGTCGGAGCAGGGGAGCAGCCCCTCGTGGCTTCGCGCCTTCCCCCCGGGAGGCCACGGCGCACCCATTGGCGGGGGCGGG
>NW_009709594.1:37616-42616 GCF_000703405.1 Apaloderma vittatum
GTGGGCTTCTCCCCCAGCCTCTGCCCCCAACGCCCTCACAACAGCTGTGGGCTTAATTATCAAAATAACATTTTAATAGTCTCATAACTGAACTCCCTTCCAAACATGCCAGCGGAGAGGCTGCAAGGATTCTTTTAACATCTTCAGCTCAACTTACTAATAGGCTGCATTTAAGCGATTAGGCTGTCCTAATGTGTGCCATTTACTGCTGGAGCCATCCCTCCCACCTCAAATTGCCATTTGCTGTCTCTCATTTCCTAAGTGACTCTATTATCTGCACGAGGATCGAGGTGGTCAGCGCTCCCACACACCAGACCTCCTAGGAAAGCAGAAGACCAGGAAATTATCATAAAGGTAGTATTCCTGCCTCTCATTATCTTCTTTCTTTTCTCTTTTTTTTTCTTCTTAAAGGGACTAATACATGGTACCCAATCAGCACTCCCGAGGAAGCAAATGCACTAAGTGTACTTACGGAAATTATTTAAGATCACTAGGGGTTTACTTGCTTTTAACACTTAAAAAAAAAGAAAAAAAGAAAAAAAAAGATTTTCTATGACAAGCATTAGCTTCTTTTTACTACCTTCACAACCGAATAATTTTTTGCTTTGTAAAATAATTCTAAAGGGATTCCAAACTAGTATTTAGCTGCCAAGTTAACTCTTCTGTACAAACTCCAGAGTAAAAGGTGAATGCTCATTGAAACAGTGCTGTGATATCTCATCAGTAAATAAGCCATTTATTCAGAAAACTTTCCTCCCCATTTCCCACTTTTTTACCATTTCTTTTCACACCATTGTTACTAGACTTGGACAAACGTTTATTCTCAGCAGAAATTTTAATGACAACAATTAGGAACGTGACATCCATGTCTTCCCTCCGGCCTCACAGACTTCCCTGAACTGATGCCTTTTTTAAAAAAACCTGCAAATATATGTACACACATCTTTGTCCACTATATCTCACACTGAGGTTCCCTGCAAGTCTGAAGCAGGTAGGCCAAGGCATTTATTTCTAAGAACATGAGGCTCCACTGTGGAAAAGAAAAACTTTAGACAGTGTCTCTGTAGCCCTCCAAATGAAGTCCTGGCTGCACTAAGCTCTTCCAAGTGACTTTGATGGGATCAGGATTTCATCCTCCCCTCAAAACAGTAAATATCTAGCTATATGGTTGGTAAAACAAAATACATTTTAAGCAGATTTTTGAAAGAGTTTACAACTTTGGATAATAGCTTCGAAAAAAACACCCTGTATTGTCAGCTGAGGGGTCTGCAGTGCCACAGCAGCGTTTCTGCTCCCATTCTGTAAGAGGGTCGGTCTGCTCTGCCCAGAGAACATCACTGGCCAAGACGCAACACCTCATTGTAACCAAAGTGCTACTTTTACTCAATTTTACAGCCGAGTTAAGCAAGGCACTGGGTTGTTGCATGAATTATCTACGGTCAGCCAGCCTATAGATCTGCAGGCTGCCCCCTCCCCGTTAGCTGAGCGAACCATTTGTTGGTTAGTCAAATTCATTTCGGTTGGTCTGGAAAAATCTGCTTGTACGTGTTTCGTCTGTTGTGCAGCGAGCCGAGGCCGGTGTCCACCCAGCAGATGGAGGAGCGGCAGCGCTGGCCTCCGCAGATGGAGCCTCCATACCCTGCCCTTGCTTAACTCACCCGGGAGATGACCCACTAAGAGAGCCAAATATCTCTAATTTGTCTTTACCACTATTTGTTCTTAGTCCTCCTTATGCTTTAGTAAAGAGCGCAAGCAATCAAGATGCAATAGAAATATAAAAATAAACCACACTGAGCAGCGTTACTCTGGCCACAGGCTGAACGTTCACAAATTTGCATCCAAAGGAAGCGCTTCCCGCAAGGCTGCGGCGCCGTGGGAGATGATGCCCGTGTCTCAGGAGCAGGGGCTACGTGCACCCACAGGTGTGGCCGTCACTAACATGCTGCACAATGCTAAATTTCAAACTACACTGCAATCAAGTTATTTATTCTAACACAGAAAAACTGGATATAGACTTTTTCTTCTTCGTTGCTATTCATTATCTCTTACAGCCTAACAGTATCTTTAGAAATCCCAGGATGACCAGCAAATCCAGGGAGATTTAAACTATATTCTTGTATTAAAATAGTCAAGGATGTAGGTGACACGTTGTGGCCCCATGTAATTTAAATGTGATAGATTTAAAGGGAAAAAGCTCTTTGCAGTCTGTTGCAGAGAGTGGGCCAGATTCCCATCTCAATTACAGAGAGATAAACCCAGCCTAACAACGCTGACTTCTGAACATTGGAGTTACTCCAGTTTTACTCTGGGTGTAACAGATTAAAATACTAGCTATTGTGTTCATCTCTCCTCCTCTCTAAATGAAATATTTATCTATGCATTACAAATAGGTGTGAAAACCTAGTGCATGGTTCTCCTATTTCGGGCTGCCCAAATCTCCTAATTATAAGCAGGGAGTAGAGCTTTAAAAAGGACATTCCTCTTCCTTTCTTCATCACAGTATCATCTTCAAAACTAGAATACTAGAATATTAAGGAAATAGAAACCAGAGTTTTTAAGGTTTTTACAGTCTGTGCTCCAGGGGAAAACAAGCACTCAGCTACGACTGAAATTGCTTCACAACGTGTGCTTCTGGGCCTGTGTTATCCTCACTCCACAGATGAGCAGAAAATATAGTTTGTTTCTTTTTTTTTTTTCCCCCTGGTTTGGCATCTGTGGCTCACTTAATGCTCCTGGATCCTGCAATGTTCTCAGGGAGAGACAAAGAGCGCTGGCTGAATATTTTACTGCAGAAAAAACCCTGCTCCTGTCTTCTGTAAGTGTGCTCCCTGCATCCTTAAAATGACCCCTTATAGAGATCACGCAAAGAAAAATATAACCACAGCCCTTTTGTTCACAAAAAAGGCAGAATCTTTAGGGTAAATTGTTTCCCTTCAAAGAGCTGCAATGAGGGCTTCATTTCACAACTCGTCAAAACAAACCATCTACCATTAAAATATTAACCTACTTCTAAAAAAACCCCACAGAATACGTATCCTTCTGTGCAGCACGGGCAGGATGGACGCCCTGAGTCCACCTGCATGTGGCCCCTTTTCACCACCAGCTTCCTCCTCCTCCTCAGCCTCCCACCAGCCCAGCACACAACACACCCTCCAGCCCCGCGCAATTACAAAACAATAGGCATCTGCAATTCCTCATCCATATTATATCTAGGAAAGGAAAGGCAAGGCAAGGCAATTGCTTAGTCTAGAGTTTGAACCCTGAAACGAAGCTGAAGGATATGTGCTGCTGGGACACGGCAAGCGGCTGGGACTCGGTGTAGATAATTTGGACTTGGCAGCCCAAACCCGGCTAACGCACACCAAGTTATTCAGCAGCCAGCTGACCGCCTGCAATTCCCTGCTTTGCTGTGGGCAGACAGCAGTGCAGGCTTTGGGGCTGAAAAGAGAAAGGCCACGAGGCCAGGGCACATGCTGTGATCCTTCCGAGCCCCCACACATTACAACGATCTAAAACCCAAAGGCAGTCTTTTCACCAAGATTGCACTTGAGCTTCCAGGTTCACATCTGTTCATCCACTAATCATATCGCGACATGATATGCCTGAACAGTCAAAACTCCTATGGACTTCAATGCTCTTTGTCCAAAGCAAAAATATGTTTAAATACATTATTTGTCATTCAGTCTATGTTTATTATCAGCCCTTGTAGACGTTTGCATTGCCGGTGAAGTGATACATTGCCACACCTGTGAAGCTCTTATTTTTAGCTCACCTTTAAGTGCATTGAGGAATTCAGTCATGTAAAAAATTTTGCAAAAACACCAGCTGGTCAGTGATACAATGAACATGAAGAAATGGAAAGCTGGTGATGAACCTCTGCGGTGGACTTTTGAATCAATGGTCTAACTCCAATGCAGTTTTCATCACTGGGAGAGGTTCCGGGTTGTGGATTTTGACCCTGCTCAAGGATAATACATACTAGACTGCAATGCTAAGATCAGTCCACTGCCATCCCAAAATTTAAAAACAGTAACAGAGACAGAGAGAGCTCACGGTGCACCTGTCACTCTCCAAAACTATGGGTTGCCTACATTTTAGCATCGACGTGCCAAAAATCACGCCCACCTGCAGCCCTGTACTGAGCAGCATCCCCACACAGGCCCCCGGCACCAACCACCGTGGGCTTCAGCTCCACAGCTGCCTCCTAAATACCCACCCCCGGTGGCTTCGTGAGGTTCTAAACGGGCACGCTCCTAAACACAGTCTCTGCTGCCATTGAACAAAACCAGTTTCCTTCGCAACTTAATTTATGAGTGCATTTGTTTTCCAACAGAAAAGACAGGACGGTCAAATTTTATCCTTGAGCTCACAATAATCTGCGTCCTCGGCAGAGCATTAGAAGGATGAGAAGTTTTTAACTTTCATAAAGCATAATAAAATATTGTTTAGGTTGATGTGATGCAGCAGAAAGCTCATACGGAAAGTATACGCTGGTCTCCTGCTGTTGAGAGCAGGGAATACGCTGCCTGTGACTGGAATATGCTACATTATTTGAACTCCAGCATGGCGCTAAGAAGTCCTTGCTGATTCCGACTCAGGCAATGAAGAAATGCCCTGAGAGATCAGGAGAAGAGAAGATTTATACCATATCCGTGATATTTATATTAATAAATGATTCATGTTATTGCAAGGACCACTGCTCAAAATACTTTGCCTTCAGAACTGTGGACAAACAAAAAAAAATCGTGTTTCCCAAGATCCACTGATGTGGGTTTACACGGTACTCTAATGTAATCACAAGAACATTAAACAGTACGAAAGTCTTCTCTCTTTTCCATGGCTGATTAAGCAGTTGGGAACAGAGAATTTACTGCGAAAAAAGCAAACAATTATATGCTATCTGAGGTAAACATTACCTTAGTAATGGAAGCTGAGCTTTAGAACCTTATTGTCAGTAGGGATTAGCATTATAATACTTAAAATGACATTTATAACACTTA
>NW_009709594.1:47616-78186 GCF_000703405.1 Apaloderma vittatum
AGCAGTATTTAAAAAATTTGAAAAAAAAAAAAATTCCCCACCAAAAGAAGGAAGAATAAATTACCAGATTAATAATTTTTAGAAGCATGTCAAACTTCCTCAGAGACCTGTAAGGAGCCACAGATGCTTTTGTTCTTCATGCCTGTTTATTTTTATGCCAGAGGTTCATACTATATTTTCTGTTGGAAGCATATGATATTAAAAGGGAGAATGCTTCCGTTATAGCATACGTTTGCCCAACATTTCTTTACTGCCTGACTGACAGAAACCAGACAAAGAAATAAAACAAAAGGGGGGGGAAATGTTAAGCTTACCCTTTATTTAAAAACCTATATTATTTTATGATTCTGCTTTACTTTATGCTAAGAAAACTAACTCAAGACCTGATCAGAGTATCACTTTTCAAATGCCTAAATCCCTGTAAAGGTTTAGTGTCTGGCTGTGTGCATTTTGCTCAGTATTAACATGTTCAATGGAGTACTTTGATTTTTTTTTTTTATTTTTTTTTTTAATCTAGACGCCAGAAGCTGGTGAATATATGCTTCATAGCTTCAGATAAACCTTTTGTTCTTCTGGGGCTGATCAGCTGGTGCAGCAGCGAGAGGGAGAGGAGGAAGGAAATTCACAGGGGCTCCACGGTTTCAAAAAGTCAAATTACCTCTGAGCCATGGCATTGCTGATAATTTAAATGAAAAAATATATATACAGGCTGCACCACACAACATCTCTACTGTTAGGACTTTTAATGAAGCCCCAGTTGTGATGACACTGAAGCAGGGAACGCTACGGTGGGATAATTACTTGGCTCCCTCGCAGCTGAGTTTCACAGATGCATTATTAACGGCACATTCCATGCCATAACGAGCACCGAATGTAGGTGGGATTCGCAAGCCCCGGCATCCGCCATTAGCAGGTTGGCGCAAACACAAATGAGTGTTTTCACAAAAGCACGCAAAGGTTGTGAAATTCCAATGAATTCTTTCACTGGAAAAAAGAGTTCAAGCTGCCATGACCGGATATGTCACCTCCCACGGCACGCCGCGCGCCTGGCGAGGCACCATGGGAAATTACAGAATCAGAATGCATTGATTTTTCTGTAGAAAATACAGGCAGCAGCCCTGATGAAGAATTAAGGAGGAAATGTAATAACCTAATTCTCCTCCAATGTCCTCGCACACACCCCTTCCAGCCCGGCTGCCCGGCTCCTGCATCCAGACAATTGCCAGGCGGAAGACAAGGATAAAAACTAGCTTTCGCTTGAGCAGGTGGTGGGATACTGGGCTGGGTGCACCACTAGCTGCTTACACCAGGGCTAGGCTTGGCCCACTTTGTCTGAATGTCATCGGCTTTAGGATGCAACATCTCCAAGCAGTACTTGCTCTATGCTGCCACATGTTTTGTTATTCTCCGTGACATTCATCCCCTAAACATTTCTTAGAAACAAGCCCTTAGCAGGTTTTCTCCATAGAATACTATTTACAGTATAAGAAATTATTAATAATTCCTCCTCAAACTGTACTGTATATGGCTTGAAAACTCTGGAGAATACAGAAAGAATTTTCCCTCTCTCTTTCACACCAGACACATAGAAAATACAACATTAACATCCTCCTTTACTACGGGGCAAGTTAGCCCAGCACTGTGTCTACATTTCTGCCTAGCGTTGTCAATGGCAGGCACAATTAAGACATTCTTTGCGACCACGCGGTAGTGCTTATTTCACTGTTCGCAGCATAACTTTGAACTAAATGCAACTATAAAATCGGTGGCAGCCCTGCTTTTTTTTTTTTTTAAGCTTCTATTTCAAGGTGACCCCTTCCCTATTTTGTGTGTCACCCCAAGTGTTGCTTCACGCATGCTGAACCAACGCTCTCCCAGTAATTAACACCAGCACTTAATGAAGTCCAGCTGCTGCGATGGCAAACTGAAGGGATGCCAACCTTTGTAAACTAGTACTTGGGCTACTCCAGTTACAGCTGCTTTAAAACCACAGCAGTAAACTTCTCTTTGCCTACTTCTAAGAGATAATTCTTTCCAAATAAGACAAGTGTTCAAGATTAAGCATTTAATAAACAAAGCTTATCTCTGAACTAATATTTCAAGCTGGAAATGATATAAAGGGCTGGATCAACTTAAACTAACACTGCAAAATTAACAAAAATCCTGAGCAGCAAATGAAAAGCTAAAATGAAGATTTGCACTATTAAACACATAAACCTTTAAAAACCCTAAAGGTATAGCTCCAAGGGAGAATTGGAGACAGATTTTTCACCAGTATCTGATCCTCTGAACTCCTTTTCTGATCCAGTACAAGACACACTAACGGCTAATGCTTTAATAAAATAATGCCCTCTCCCAGTTTTTTTCATTACCTGCAGTGGTACGGCAGGGATACTACGTGAATGGCTTTAGAGAATGTTTGAAAAGGTTTGCATTTTAAGTCATACCACATGGATTTTCAAAAGAGAACTCCTTCCTCAGTCTTCCTCTACATGCATTCTTGCTCTGCTCCTTTATCTACCTCTCTTAACAAGCTACTTTTTCATGCAGCTGTACTGATAACATTGCCCAATTTATGTGAGAAATTTCTGAACTCGTTTCCACAGCCCAAAAAAGGCAACTCAAAGTTGCAAAACCCACCCTCCTTTCCTCTCAGACCCCCACAGTGGATGTTACATCCCACATTTCTGCTTTACATACCCATGCAGGACTCCCACTTTGTTCAAGGAGACATTCAATTCGGGCTGGCAATGGAGAAGCGTGAGCCGAGCTCTGCCAGGGAGGAGAGGTCCCCAGTCACTGCTGGCTGGGAGCTGGGGGAAGCACGGAGGGTCCAACAGGTGAGCTGGGCTCAGGCAACGAAGGGCAGAACCAGAGCAGATGTACTTAGTTTTCAAAACCGCTAACAGAGATAATGGCTTCTACTGTGATAGGCACCAGGGCACCAGGCAAGGGAACTGGCTAATTTACTTTCATTTGAACTAATTTACACATAGGTAACATGTATCAATGTATCAATTTACAAATATATTCAGCACCAGGAAATCAACAGTTCTTCCAAGCAGGAGTTAATCCAAGGCTCAAGCCCTGCAGTTGGTCCAATTTTTCCACCAGAGACCTAGGATCAGTATTAAAAGTACATCCTTGATTATTCTGGATGTCCATGCCCCTGAGAATATAACTTAAAACCAAAATCATTAGCTTACACAATAACATAGTCCTTAAAAAAAAAAAAAAAAAAAGTGTGTGCAAAGCAATGCTGGTTTCCAAGCACAAATTCCTTTGTTTTTCTTAATGCTAGCCTTGGACCCCACCGATGACTCAAAAGAAGCTGCACTGGAATAATTGTATAATCTGGCAGCACTCTGAAATATATCAACATTTCACAGTCAGGAAGGTAGCAAAGGGCTAAAAGCCAAGAATCCAACTTCAGTGTAATTTACAGAAAATATTGCACATATTACACAATCAATTTTTCACACTGTAAGTTTGATATTAAATTATCCACTTTTGTAGGAGTAAGCCAATTTTTAAATATCAAAAAGCCATAGTGGCTAGATTCCACAGGGCAAGCCACAGGAAAGGGACATGGTGGTTTTGCATGGCACGGTACAAGGCTCACAAACCTCTCACGTGCATTAGCCTTTATGTAAGAGGCAACCGTGGAAAAAAGTGTTTACAACGAAAGGCATCTGGTAACCATGACTATTCTGCCTTAAAACTGAACATTTTAGATTTCTTAGCTCCCTCTTTTGTTCAATTTTAGTTCTTATGCAAGCCGTTTTCTGCTCTGTCCTGTTCCTTTCTCATGCACGTTATAACCTATCACGACAAAAATCTATGTAGTCCATCACAGCGCTGATTTTTAAACAGGTGAGTGTTACTAGTTTCACCAAGAAAAGAGATTCACATTTTAAATTCATTTTTCAAATCATTTCACAAGGCAGCTATGCTGTTTCTTCTGCTATGATAAAGCTCACCACTTGCTAGCATGGAAACTCAGGGGAATTGCCTAAAGTGGAGCCTGAACAGCTAAATATGGATTCAGATCTAGATATTGAAACCTTCTTGCTCCCTAAACGTTGGATGTTCACATCCAGCCAAGCAGTCTTTACTCACACTTTAGACTACAGGTTCCTCTAATATGATGGTGCTCAAATGCAAACAGACAGTGGAGCCCGTATCCATGAAATTACAAGTATCTTTTTTGTCCTGGAGCTCTCATTTTAAAGTTGCTGTGTGCCAGCAGTCTGGTGTTAAGTAAAAGACATACAATAACTTCTGAATCGCTCACTATGAAACCGGCAGTCAAAGGGACTGAAGTTCCTTGTGGTACACTACCCTGTGCTCAAGATTTTAAAAGGTATGGCCAGAGACACCTAAAAATAAAGTTGCTTCTACATATTAATTAACAGAAGAACAGAGTTTTAAGATTATGTGTGGAAAACAGAATCTGTAGATCTTTCAGTATTGCTTTATTTACTATTTCCGTACACTGAGACACTGCTGTATCTGCATAGGTGCAGCTATCCCCTGTGGAACACAGCATAGACTCTCCATGGACATGTAACTTCACGAATTAGGTGTATGACAGATGTGGCTCGGTCAGGACAAAGCAATAGCCACAGGCAGTACTTTGGAGAAGTCACTGTACCGCACTGGCTTGTAAGAACGAGATTCAGGATTCTGGCATCTTGAACTTGAAATCTGCTCCTAAAGCAGGCAGGAATGGAATAAAGTTTTCCTTACTGAAGTGGAAAAGCACATTTCCACAGTCTTTAGAGCGGTAGCTTCCATGTCCGAGTTACCTTCTGCTTTGCCCCGAGTCCAGAGCCTCCCTCCTAGCCAAGGCGAACGCTGACGTACCCGAAAGGGGATGCTGCCGATGACCCAGATCTCTTCTCAGCCAGCGTGGCAAGGGCTGGCACTGCTGCTCTTGTGTTCACTTTCCAGACAGGGAAATACTAATTGTCTTTTAAAAATCTCTGTGGTATTTTGTCAATATTTTTTTTTATTACAGCAGAGCATGTATAAATATTTTATTGTAAACCAAGGGCCTAAAATAAACAGTTTAGTAAATAGTTATTACATTACAAGGAAAAACATCTGTGGAAACTGTTTTCCATGTAATTATTCTTGCTATTTTACATTAGCTCTCAATGTGAATTTCTTTGGCTCTAATGTTTCACTTGTTCTAAATCTTCCTCCTTGTTGCTATTATTAAAATCTTAAAAAGGTGCCAAATCTTAAATGAAGAAAAAAAACGATTCACTAGAAATTATTCATATCACAGTGAGCCTCTACTAAACCTGGCAGGGGTGCAATATTTTCGGTGAAATTAACATAAAATATACAACTGCAAATTATCCAGGAAATAGCTATGTTCTTTACAGTGCGCATTTACATTTGGTAAAAAATGTTCTACTTATCTGTCTAGCACAAAGCTCCAATCGCTTCCAAAGGCAGTTTTAAAGGGACAGCAATAGCTCTGCACAGGGAGCCTGGTCCTCACAGCAGCGGTAACAAATGGCTGGGGGGGAAAGTGACCTCCGATAATTACCGAAGGTAACAGTCAGGGCTGGACATTCCTTGTTGTGAATACTAACAATCTAATTTTAGATTGATTTCCCTTTTGATACGCTGGATGGATTTCCTCTCTTAGGCCTAAGTCCTTTCTGCTAAACACAAGAAAAACTGTAATACCATGTAAAATGCAAATTTTGCTGTAAATATTTTATAAAATTGTTGCATACATCCCAAAAGCTATAGGTCTTAATTGAGAGCAGGCTATTTTTCCAGTCAATATATGGAAATGGAAAATGCTAATTCATGTTTTTCTACTTATGAAAAACCCTGGAGAATGGCAAAGCCACAAATGCACTCACTTTAATATTATAAATATAATTTGGCTCCCTCTTGCAGTCCCCGATGTCCTGGCTTTTATCTCCCAATGGCTGCAGAGGAAGAATCAGAGAATCGCTTTTACATTCCCTGCGCAGGAAGTCATCCCTGCGCGCTGCCAGCTTGGCAAAAGAGCAACAGCCTGAGCTCGCAAATACGGCAAACAGGAACTGAAACAAGAAATTCCAGTGCTCTTACACAGGAAACAAGCCCTGAACGACAGCAAACCTACTCGGGGTGAGCGGTGTGCGCGCTCAGCCCTGCCGCCAAGAGCCGCCTGGGCGGAGGAGCGGGGCTGCCCTCACGCTGTCCCCCAGCCCTGGGTGCCTTGTCCTTGGATTTATTTTCTCCCCTCAGAGCAGCCGGTGGCTCAGACACTAAAGCCTGAAAACAACCGCTCATGAGCCGCACTGAATATGACTAAAAGTCGTTTAGCCTGCTCCGGCGTACGGTTACTTGCACTCGCCTCTATCCACCCGCTTTTCATTTCCTTGTCAAGCAAAAGACTGGGTTTTGCATCTTCTAGGAGAGAAATCATTAGGCTGTTAAAAGTTAAAACTCTCCAAAGGTCACTGATGCTGGCTTTGAAGACTGAAAATGATATTATTCCCCATTAGACTTTTAATCTCATGATTAGAGCTAAAGTTAACATAGCTGTTTCATTTTCTACCAGGCAAGAGTAAACTCATTTTTTCCTTCTCTACCAGAATACTTAATGGCATCCTATCTTGATGAGCAACATCTCATAGTTAAACAGTGCAAACAATGGAAATGCAAAATACTTTGCAAGCGGTTTTTTGAATTTTCAAATGCTGTTTGATTAACCCTGAAGAGTCTTACTACGCATACAGCAAAATCCACCCGTTGCAATCCCACACGAGTCAGAGGACCTGCTCTTTGTTGTCAAGACTGTGGTCCTTGCTGGCACCAGCAGGGAGACAAGGGGGGAAGGATCTGCCTATTCCCAGTTCGAGCTCTTACTCCTACATCCCCTAAACCTTACCCCAGAACCAAGTAATGCCAGTGAGCGCAAGTGGGACCCGTCATACCAGTAAGAGCTACCATCCCCTGAGGTTCCGTGTGGGTATTAACATTAGATTAGCAAAAACCTCGTGGAAAAGTCTGTGGGGCAAGAATTTACAGGTGCACGCTAGTTTCAAAACCTACTGTACAAGGTTCACTGTTATTACAGGCAAACATATGGAAAAAATTCAATTTTCTTCATTCAAGACAGACTCTGATAACCAGCTAGTAAAACTCAGACCATAATTTCTTATTCAGTGTTCCACATGAGATGCATTTTGCTGAATTTAACATGTTTTGCCGTTAATGGATTTCACAGTGTGTTGCCATTTTTATACAGCTGTCCAAAGCAACTGTTGTGTACAATGATGTGCTTTTACTGTACTGCTAGCCTGCAAATGGCAGTCACATCTCCGGTTTAAGCCTTAGTAAACGGGAAAACTCTTTGACTAGGCTGTTTAATTCAAGTATTTTGGGTCTCTAGAGTTCTTTTCCTAGTAAGTCATGTTCAAACAAAAATAAAGATGCTAGATAGATATGATTACAACTCGTACATTTATGGCCTAATAGTATTTCCATTGAAAGGCAAAACAAACTTCAGTATTTTCAGGTGTTAATAACAAAAGAGTATTAAGTCATAGTTGTAGAGGTAACATCTTTGTGTTACTTCAAATCTGGCCTCCTAGCCTGCATGACAAGAGTCTATTTTCGTTAAAATTGCAGACTAATGTTTAGATTGCAGGGACTACTAGTGCACAAAACACAAACCACACGGTAGTTAATAGTTTCCAAGACATGCCTGTGCCGAACTCCAGAACTGCTAACCTTCACCATCTTGAGCTGCTTGGCAGCGAAGCATTTACAAGCAACTCCACATTTCTGTTCCAAAACAGGCTGTTCAGAAAATACATAGTGAGTTTTCCTCATATCAACTCTACATGGACTCTTGGGAACCCAAAGCTGAAGACGTACTCATGGAATTCTCCCAGAACCAAAGAGTACGATGGGTACCTGAGTATTAGATGCTCTGACAGTGGACAGTAGCACACTTCAGAATAAAATCCTTACCAGTTTCAGTGAAGACATGAAAAAAACCTAACTTCCCTTTTACTAACATTTTAATAACTTATTTAACTCTTCAGATACCTTAAGTATTTTTGTAGCATTTGACTTCTGTATAACTATAGGGTAGTATAACATGATTCCTTTTTAAAAGAAGACAAAAATTTTATAATGAGTAGAGATTTAAATTTCAGTGCATTATTTTTTGAATTACAGTAATTTTTAAAAAGAAATCATAGATTGCTTTTCCATTGTACTTTTACTTTTTTTCTATGTTGAACTAAGTCCAAGGACGAGTATCTCCAAAAAGCTTGGATTAAAAAATGTAACATTCCCCCTCTAGATTTTCATGAAGATTTTATGAAGTAAACTAACCAAGAAACTAACATCTCATAATTTAAATTCCTCATCCCTAGGAAGTTCATCATTCAGGTTTACCACAGACATTGCTGATTTCAGCTTCTGGCAGATTAGAATTAGGCTCCAAAGGAAATTCTCTCCATTGATGTTTTTCTGTAAGTAATGGCACAGCCATTAAGAGTTTTTAAACGGGTAGAGAGGGTTGTTTTACTTTCCTTGTCCTCCCTTCCCATCCCCCCCTAAATCCTAGATTTTAAGAATAAACACTCACTCAAAAGGTAAAAAATGTTCTACCCTTTTTTTTGCCCCAGAAAAGGGAAAAAAGGGGAAATTCTTAACAGAAAGTTAAAAAAGCAGAAAATGTCACTGGAATAGTTTCCTCCCTTCAACTTCAGCTATCTATATCCGGCCCAGCTTGAATCAGTTACAGTTCATTGCATGAGGTTTCATCATTTAACTTCTGTTGCCAATATTTATTCCTGGATATAACTCACAGTCATGGGGTTTTAGAAATATTTGTCCATACCCCAATAATACATGAGAGCTGATGTGTGCAAAACATAACAGCAGAGGACATACCAGTGGTGCTAGCTGATGTTGATCCTTCAAAAACATCCAAACCCTACCTGGAGCAAAACCTAAACCCAATGGATCTGCATAGCCTGAACCACGCTAAAAATCTGGCCTGTGAATAGAGTATAAGATGCAGTTATCATAAAATCTAAACACTTCTCAGTTATAAGCAAAACGTTCAAAAGATGGGGTCATTTTTCAAGGCCCTCGACCATCCACCAGACGATGGGTGATGGGCATGCGAAGGCTGGATTAAATCTCAAGCAGGCTACAAGTGACTGAAGCAGCGATTCGCACACGTCAGAAGCGAGCTGTGTACCTCCTACCTGCGATGCCATGGGTTTGTATTCATCTTCTCCACCAATTCAGGAGGTGCAAAAGAAGACCAAAATGGTTTTGGCCAGGAGGTAAAGCAGGAGGTAAAAAGGCTCAACTGTGCCCCACGGAGTCAGCACCTCATTCTGCCTATCTGTTCCCGCGTCTGTGCCAGCAGGACAAACCGCACAACACAAAGCAGAGGAGAGGCAGGAGAGAGCGTACTGGTGACAAAGGCAAATACAGAAAATGCCATCACCTGTATTTTGGCCTGCTACCGAGCTGTGTCTTCTAAAAATATGGTATTCATACACATGGTTTCTTTGGTTTTTTTCAGTTATGGCAAGACAATTTTTTTCATTTATAAAAGCATGATTTGCCAGCCCTTTTAAGTTTGATGTTACTGCAGGCAAGTCTGACAGGGAGAACCTGAAGTCTCCTCTCTCAAGCTTACTGTGCAATCACACAGTGGTTATTGACTGTCACAAGAATGGTAAGTTGGGTTTTTTCCATTAAAGAAATTTAATTTTTTGGATGGACCACACTGTATCTGACAAGTCAAAATATTCAGTTAAAAGCCTTCTGATTCTTACAAAGGTCCAAAGCTGTCAAAAGCACTAATAAACTGAACAAAAAAGACTTTGTGACAAAAGCTTGCTATACAAGCAAGCAAGGCTTTATCTGTGCCGGAGCCTTGAAACACTGAAAAAAGGTTAGAACGTTTAAATAATTTACATGGGCTTCCTTCACAGGGATCACTTGTAACGAAACTCAGAGTAGAAAAGTTTTTCCTCCACAAATGAAAAAAAAAAAAAAAGGTATCAGAACCCAAAACAGGCAGAGCATACAGGGAGGGCTGTGTTTGATTTGACTTGCTTGCCAGCTATGAAAAAATAGAAAAAATTTTTAAGGGCCATGTCAGTTAGTAATCTCTTTTTCTAGGAGACCAGATTAAATCTTGCCCAAGGTTAAGGATACCATTTAGTTTGAACTATAATTAAAGGCAACGGGCCACCTGTCTCTCTTTGAAGTCAACCAAGTAACAGGAGGAACAAATCTGGACCTCTAACATAAAGCCAAACCATTTTTCTCTGGTAACTAGCGTTGGGGTTTAGCATACGTATGCCAGTACCCTTACTGATCCAAAACCAGAGGGCTGTTCCACAATAAAAAAGAAGAAAAATAAAAAATTTAGGTCCAATGCTCAAAAGTGTTGAACGTTGAACCAGATATTTAGAAAGAATGAAATCCAGAATTTTATTAGTCAGAAAGGCTTTTAACTACAGTACTAATACTCTTGACTACCCTCAGCGGTCCACTCTGGTCTCCAATCAGGAGACGTGGAGACACACCACATAACGCTGCTGCCTCCTTTGAGAATGCACGTAGAATTAGTCTCGAGGAGAAAAGACAACCGTGCCTCGCCAACACTACCTAAGGAGACTTTCCGCTGTGCCTTTTGCAGCTGGACTTGCCTATCCCGCATCGGCCTTTTTAGCCATCAGAGCGCTCTTAGCAAGTGTGGGTAGAGCCCTTCCCATATCTTCGTTCATGAAGCCTAGCCATGATGATGATGACTAATACTATATTCTTTCTTTTTCCATTTTTTCCTATGCCTGGAAACAGTCTGGAACCTCGTCTAGGTTTCCCAGCAGAGTATTCCATAACTCTGCCTAAGTTAATTCCTAATTAACCCAGTATGTTTTTTTCCAGCTTCGCTAAACATACATTCCTTTGCCCCTCATTCACTTCTCATATTTCAGCTGTTTTTCACAAAAAGGCACAACACTTTCCATCACTCAGGGAAGTTATTACTGGTATCCGATGTTTCCAAACAACTAAATTCATTTAGCGAATAAAGAAGAAACAGGGGTAACACCTACTTTCTCCAGATAAAACCATCATCTGATGATAAGCTGCCATAAAGAAATCATCAACAACCAGATTTTAGGGCAGAATTGATACAGATATTAGTCCCACAATTCACATAAGGAGAACAACAACTTCCTGAAAACATTATTTATATGAAGTCTGAAGATTACAGCTAGAAATGATGGAGGGTTTGTTCTCTTCTCCACCCCCAAGAAATATTCTGATGGTTTTTCCTCAAAAGTAGGACACAGAGCGGTGCTGACCTCTCCACTGGGAAGGAGTAGAGTCATTTTGCCATCTGCAGGGAGAACCCAAACCCCATATGGTGAGCACTTGCTTTCTTTTCCAGATTCAAGATTAGCAAACTGGGGCTAAGAAATGTGTTTGTTAACTTAGAGATACATGGCCACATGCATATAAAATACCTGAGGAATGGGCAGAAAGTATCTCTGTAGACTCTTAACTACAAATGTACAGCAGTTTTCAAGGTTAATAGCATTAATAAAAATGAAGAACAAGTTACACATTCAGAAAAATCACTGGTAAACAGGGCAAAGTTTACTGGAAAAGGGCACTTTTTGCCCCACCACCTAACCAGTGTTGAAAGGCTGGGAGTAGATTGAGGTGCTTCCTAAGGAGAACTTTGAAGAAACATCACACTTAAAACTCAGATTGATTGCAGAAAAGGTGTTTTATCAACTGCTCCCTTTATGAATAAATATGAAACTAGCAGGAAAATGTTTAAACAGGTGTAATCACAACTGCATGTGAAAATTGAGTTTGGAGGCTGTGAGGAATCTTAACACAGTTAAGAAAGAATGAAAGCAATGTAAAACTGTGATCATAGCCGATTATGCATGTATCATGCAAAACAGGGATGTTGTCATAGCAGCTATAAAAATGTCAGTGAAAACTGAACTACTATTACCAAGTTGTAAATGAAATGAAAAATGCAAAAGGAATATGTGAATGAATACATTACGGGAAATGTTATTTCTTTCCTGGTAGACAAACAAGAAAAACAAAACATATTCTCATGAAACGGAGTAATTTGTGTGAACAAATATGCATAGATAACAATTGCAGGAGGCCTTATCTTCACAGTACGACAGGATAAAATTATTAAGATTTTGGGTAATGAATTTTCCAGCCTTAGAAAGGAAAGGACAGTAAAAATGTAATGTTATGAAACCAGTTTCAAAGTAAGAAGACAATTAAGTAATATATTATACTAAGGGCCAATATTGTTTATGCTAAAGGGAGCTGCTTCTGTCTGTTAGCAATGACAATTTGGCTTTCTGTGCGACAACACTGTTTAAAAGTGTGGCTTTTAAAACAAAACATTTCTAGCCTTTCCCACACTATACTCATTACAATGTTATTTAACTACTCGCACAAGTGCTTAATGCTAAAAATAATTAACACAAAAAATAGAAATCCGGGGCTTAGAGTTAGACACAACAATGCGAGGAACTCCTGGCAGAAGCAAGCTGCTCTGCCCGAGAGCCTGAGCCAGCAGCAAGCTCCACTCCGGCCAAGGCTCCTCAGCAGCACCAGCAGGACTCTGGCCAGCTCATGTGTATGGAAACATCATGTATGTTGTTTGTCGGTTAAGATAAGTACACTTAGCATTTTTTTTTCCTAACATTAGTCTTTCACAACAGCCAGCCACTGCAAAATGAAAGCCTAGTACATATTGTTAATTAAGGCAAGTCCACATAGAACTGGATATTGAAGCAAGCACTGGGTAAATATATGAAGGTTGTACCTTCATTTCTGCATTAAAAGAGCAATTACTTGGAATACACTTTACAAACATCAAAGTTAAAAAAATATTTTTGACTTCCTAATGTGTCCATAATTAATTCACACATTCAGCTGTTGAGTCCAGAAATATGTTCCTGTTGATAATTTGCATCTAATGCTTCAAAAACAATCTGGCACATTTTTATTTGCCTTAATGCCTGAAAGCTATCACCAAGATAGTGCTTTACGATGCCATCATTGTTGCTACCGTGTATAACTAACAGTAGGTGTGAAGAGTTTCCCTCAAGAATTAAACAGTTTTGTCTCGGGACACAATGTCATGATGGCATCTAATGGAAGGGAATGTATTTACCAAATTGCACCCTTAAACTTCAAATAAATTAGCATTCAAGCACTATGCTAAGCAAAATACACAGGAAGATGGGAATTTTATAAGAATTATAGCTGCCCTTCTTCCAACATTGACTAGACTTACTTCACATAAAATAGTACATGTTTTATTATAAGAGAGATTCTGAGAAGTGTTAGCTGTCCTCAACTCCCAAATCAACAAGCACAAGGAACACAGCGCTTCACCAAACCAGGCCTGAGTATCAGAAAAGCTTCTCATCCACATCAGAGACACCCAGCGCTAGTATTTCCACATGTATAAAAGTCAGCTCTGCAAAAATGATTCTTACCTCTGTGCTTTTCACCTATACTTGCACTTAGAATCTACTATGACAGATAGGAGTCAAAAAACAACAAAAATGAGTCCAAATTTGTGTTTATATAATGCATAAATGAGCAATTTTGTTAAGATCTGAATTTATGAAAAGTATGAATTCCTAAGTCAAATGATAAAATGATAAAACTGGTTGCTTGAATTTTTAAATGGAAGAGGAAAATGTAACTAGGAATATATGGGTTATGTTTGATTTTGAATACTGTCTCAACATCTTCACCATTGTGCCGGTTTTATCTCAGTGACAAAGCTTGATAACAACTGTTAATTCTTTCAAACATAAAATTGGCTTTCTAAATTGCCACTGTTTAGAAAATGAATTCTGTAGTTATTACTGCAATTTAGACTCTTACAAGCAACAACTATATTTTCTCATTTTTAACTGTTATGTTATTTTTAAATGTTAACAAAATAACAAGCCTGTATTTGGTTATTTTTTGTTTAGAATATTTCTACGCATCTAAAGAAACATAACTGTGGATGGATGTTATCCCTCCTCTTTGTGTTTAATTCTGGTAGAGTGTTTCCAGAACTTGAAACGCGATCTCTGGGGGCAGGAACGGTAATTCAGACCCACTGTGTAATATGTCAGGGCTTAGAGCAGTACGCAGAAAGCTCCCGGTTCCTCCAAACACAGTGTTCAGCTTGGTCTTCCCTATCACATCAACAGGGTGGTATTTACCCGGACAGCAGTCCAAGAACCAGACCCCTGAACGATCTCTATGGGACTTCGGGAAGCCTTCCCTCCAGCACTCCCTTTTGTCCCCAGAGGCTCCCGAAGCACAGGCAGGGCCTCACGCTCCATATCCCCCCGCACGCTGCAGCACGTCCACCCGCGCCCCGCTCCCGCCCTCGCTTCTCAGCGGCATCCATACGGGAATTTTCACTGGGACACGTGTAAGGACAGGAGCGGCACTGGCTGAGTTCCGACGAGCCAGCCAGCCAGCCTCCTGCGAGCCCACAAACACACTCCTCTGGAGCACAGGCAGGAAGGTCCTGCAGCAATCCCAGTGTCAGAGCACAAGCAAGAATCATTATTTCCCTTCTTCCAGCACTAATTTCACCCCACTTGAGTTTCCTGTGCATGTTTGCCAGGAGATTTTCTTAGAGAGAGGAAGAAAGAAGGGTGGGGACAGTTGTTCATTTTTTCTGAATATTAACTAGAAAACATCCCCTATCTAAGTGGGACGGAGAAGCACTGCTATGCCCACTGCTCTTTCCCGGAGAGCTGAGAGCCCCAGAGCAGATCCAAATGCACTTTCCCTTGACACTGGGTGACGTAACCTGCTTGGAGAGCACGAGTCTGTGGAATTTGCGCACCCTGAAAAATATTAATTAGGGCAGTGGGACTGGCTATGGGAACAGCACAGCTGTAAAACTCCAACAGGAGAACCCTGGGCCAAATCCTGACATTCCCGGCACAGGGCTCTGAGCGGGGGCTCCCGTGGCAGCGCAGGACAGGGGAGTGCCAAGGCCCTTTCCGCAGGGCAGTCACCGTGCCCTCTCGTGCCCTGGGGACTTTGCAGTGGCCCTGTGGTGGAGATGGAAGTTCCACGGCTCCCGCAGCCACCGGGGAGAAGCAGCACTGATGGATTTCTGTGCTTCTGGCTGCTGCCATCGCTTCTCAGTGCCCCCCGTAGAGCCCACGGCTGCGTAAAGCCCATCTCCCCCTGCATCTAATAGACACCGCACATCAGAGGCACTGGTAGGGGGTAAGATAAGGGGGAGAAGCTTTAAGCATTGCCAGGTCAGCGCAACAGGAGGTAAGCAAGTACAGAGGCAGCAAGAACTACTGAAAGTTTTTGATATAGTCCCAGGTGGACTCCCCAATGCCTGTAAATGTTTCAAAGGGGGGTCCCCTTTCTGCGGGCATGGAAATGTTTCAAAGGAGCCCCAATCAGTGCAATGTTTCAAAGACCTCTGCTCTCTAAAAAATCCACCCCAACACCTCCTCGTCCCTCCACCCAGCTGAAAACATTTCTAAACAGATCCCTTCCTGGCTAACCACAGCTGAGGAGGTCTGTTCTGCTGCTTCCAGCCCTGCTACCGGCCCCAGTGTAAAATGAAACAAAACATCGACCATTTACCTCCTCTGGGGATGTATCCAGCCGGCTCTTTCCCCAGGGACCATGAGCAGGACCCAGTGTGCCTCTGTGTTTGTGCACAGGATATGAAGGGCTAGAGTGCAGAAGGGTAATTTTTCAAAGCGGTGTGTGGGAGTAGCACTGGAAATTCTCTGCATACTGCCTTGAAAAAAATAAACCCCCTACCTCCATGAATTATGAGCAGGGCCTCCAACTCCAGACTGAGCAGCTGAGAGGTTGAAGGGGGAGGCACAGCCAACTTAACTGGATGCACTTTTTAAGACTACGATGTAAGAAATAACTGAATTCTTTAATCATATTACAGACACTGATACTTAAGAGGTGTCACTGATACAGAGCAGGGATTCCTTTGTTGACAGGCACTTGAGCAGAATAAAACTGTAAGTGTTTAGGATATCTCAACTATTGATTTTGTGTTTCTTAAAGTATGAGAATAAAGTGCTGCTGAGAGATCTTGAATTATCAAAGCTAAGGGGTTTTTTTAACCTAAAAATTACATGTCAAGGCTATCTTCATTGTCTTGGCTTGCTTCAAATTCAAGAGAGATAAAAATCTCTCCCTGGAAATGCTTATCCTGCTCAAACTCTTATCTTAGATTGGTATCAATCATTCATTTTCCCCAGACAGCATCTCAATGACTATATTAAACCAGACACCTTAATTTTAGACAGATACAAGTTCATTGAGAAGAGTCTAACCCTAAGCTCTTGAGGAGACGCAGTCTGAGCACAAGCTCCCCCCCATCCCCAAAAACATCCATATGTTCACTCTGGATGCCAGTGCCCCCCATCCAGCACAAACAAATCCTCATCTGCAGATCTTATATTGTCAACGATGACATGAATAACCCCCATGACACAGACCTGGACTGCAGAAGCAGCTGTATTAGCTTTTTTCTTTCACTGACCGTATGGCTAGACTTGGTCTAACACAGAGAAGGGAAACTCTTGCACCCCATATTTTATAAGTGATAAACCAGCCTGAGCAGTAAGGAGACACGTGCCCATTTCTCCTGTCTTAGTAAGAGATCAAGGCACTCAGGCTTTGAACAAAGGGCAAAGGAGCAAGCCTGTGAGGTAATCCATCACTCTCCTTACTATTACCGGCTCAGCATTATGCAAATTAACACCAGAAATCTGCACAGCATTTATTGAATGCTCTCTCACCGGAGAAACGGTGACATCTAGCCTCTCCTTTCCACTTCAATATTCCCCTGCAAAGAACAAATATCAACAGCAGACTCACTGGCAACACCTTTTTGGAAGCAGTCACATGTCCTGAAGTAGAGGATGCTCAAGTACCATGTGAACTGGGATGCTCAGGGCGAGAGGAAGCTTGGCTCCATGCTAAAGGTTTCTATACTTCCCTCTTTCCTAAACCACACCATGGAAAAAAGTAACGACTTGAACTTCATGAACAGTCTATATGTCAGCAAAGTGGCACAAACACATGACACCACAATGGAATATCATGCATTTTCTGACCATGTCCTGATATTTACAATGTTCTAGGTACAGAGCTGAGTCGCTATACACTTCTGTATTCATACAGAGCTATTCCAAATATGTATAATAACTTACGTGCAGCTTCAAGGAAACAGTCAGTACAAACAGCAGCACCACACTTTTCTCAGCTGCTTATGACTCCTACCACTTTAGGTTTACAATAGCCCTAACACAGAACCCTGTAATGTTACATATATCATCATGTATTATTCCAGACAGCACAAATTTGGGGATATACATAAACAAACTTCACACATCAGTTACTGGAAAATGAAGAAATTACATCTTTCCAAAAGGGAAAAGAATTCCCCTCTCAAATCAAGCAGACCCTTAACTGAGCACTTCATGACGTTTGCATTTAAAAATCATTTATTAGCTACTGGATCACAAATTAAGCTGAAACAAGTGCTAAGCTTGCCTAAGGATTTCTTTCTTTCAGGCTTCTTAAAAAAAAAAATGAAGGGGGAGCTACATGAAATCACTATGGTCCAATTAACAAGGATCTCGCTCTTCAAGCTTGCAAACAAGAGATTACATTAACACCTGCTACAAAAGCAAACATTTTTAGACATCTTCATCTTAACCTGCTTGACATTGACTTCAAACTCTTGCCTGGCTCTCGGCTGAAAATTATTGTGACTGACATATATTTTTCATTTGCGGGTGGAGGTGCAAAGACTGTGTCAGACCATATTTCTCTCTCTCTCTCTCTCTCTCTGGTATTTCTGCATAATTCACTTTAAAGATAATAGGAGCTACATGTATGCATTGATGGGAGAATAGTTTCCTAAATGTAAAATTGTTGAAGGAAAACCACTATGGTTATGGGAGATAAATGCCGCATGTAAACATATGAGACAGGCAGAGTGCGCTTATCCAACACAGGCCTATGGTGGCATCTGTAACACACTCCTTTGCGCTCTGTGCATCAAAATAAACCGACCTCTCTGGCCAACACATCTATTTGTAACATCTGTACAGACAGGAAAAACATTTCTTTGGATTCATCAGAAAAGCAACAATCCAGCTGCAGGAGAAACACAACCCATCAGATTACAACAATACTTTACTACAAACTCTTGCGACAGGACTGTAGTAGAAGGCAGCAGGCACTGATTTTTAAAACATTTGTATGTCTGAAAAGCTGAACTTTCTGAAGTCCAGAATCGTTGGAAAAAGATGAAAAAAACCTACTGAAATAACTCTGTAAGTGTTTTGTTTTGACAATGTTCCTCAGGAATTCACCACACTTAGCTAGGAAAATGCTAGCAGTTAAATCTATTCGATGTCATGACATACAAAATTGAAACATAATTGCTCATAAGTGGTTGACAACTGGCAGGTACTTTTTACATGGATAGAGAGAAATTTATGCTATCAAATGGAAGATACTGTCAAAAGTTTGATTTTAATATAAATGAAAATGCTACATGAGGACTCAAAAGGATAAGGAAAAAAGCTCAGCAGTAACAGTTTTATAACCACATATTTAAAAAGCTTTGAAGTGAAGAATCATTACATCAAAATCATTTTCCTTGAAAGAAAAAAAAATAAATTACAGCATGAATATTAACAAGTTATTAGAATAGTAAATTTCAAAGAGTAGCAAAAAACAAGCAGCCGATGAGTGGCCTAGTTTAAAGAATGTCTTACCAATCATATGGTTAGCGACATGGATTTGTATCTCTCTCTCATTCTCAAAGGTCATCTGGCACTTGATGCACTGATAGGTCTTTTTCTGTTTAATAACCAAAAAGAGATTAGAGAAAACTGCACTGTAGCATAAGGCAAGTGTGATCATGAATACAGTATGTTACGTGCTTCAACTTTCCTCCACTGAGGCCTTTCCTGCTCACGCATCCCCAACACGACACCAAGTTGGGCTGGGCTTTTCTGTGACCATAAACACAACCTCTCATTACCAGCCTGCTTTAGGAGAATTTTTAAGTTCACCTTAAAAATTTTGAATGATAGTACTTGAAAATCTGACTGAGTACATAATCAGACTGCTCCTGTCATTTAACCCACTGCAGTAGAAATAAAAGGCACTGAAAGGTAACTTCATTTTCAGAAAAAGATCAACTTTCTCAAAAATTTCCATCTGTTGTTAATCTCAAAATACAGTAGGCAAAACACCCATAGTTACACTTGGGGAAGTGAAGGACAAAAGAAAAAAATACATTTTGTAATGGTCTCTTATGAAAAATCCTGGGAAAAGTGCATTACCACAAAAAATTGTTTCCTAGAACAATCTGTTGTGTACTTTTTCTGTCTCAAAATCATATGAGGGAGGCTTAGCTGCAGAAGTCAGGAGACAGTGTGCAGAGGCAATTACATGAGCCATTTATTCAAATAGGGAAAATCGGGTTTGCATTCAGATTGACAGTTCAACATGACAGGAAAAAAAATCCAAGAAATCATTTGTAGAAATTAAAATGTGTGTTGATAAGTTAGACAACCAAGTTAGGAAAAAAAATAAAACATGAATGTTAAATTTTTTTACAGTTGCAAAAACTCTTATTTCTCAAAGCAGGAGTACAGTGCTTTGGTCTAATGTGAATGCTCATTTACGGCATGGGAATACGCTATCTGAATAGACATCTTTTGACGTGCAATTCAGAAAACTTGTACTGCAACATTTGCCACCAGGCACAAGCATGAGTATGTGGTCTGTATCGTTTCAGCTAGGGTGGATGGGGGCAGGACGTATCTCCGTGTGCTGGCCACAAGCTCGGTTAGCCAAGGAACAGGTGAGCACCTCAAGCCATTAGCACTGAGAAAGTTAATGCAATAAACAACATCCTCTTAACTGTTTTTAAGCTGAATATATTTAGGGTATTTTTTGTGTGCTTTTCTATGTATGTTCTTTTTTCTGAAAGCCTCCACCCCAAACCTAGGTATAGAATCCCATTTTTAGGACAGCACTAATAAGTCAGAAGTTTTGAGTTAAACAGAGGAGTTGCTGTCAGCCCCTCTGTGCATGGGATCCAATTTCCTCGAGCACCTGCTGAGGTAAGAACAAATTAGGTGCTGCCAAGAGCTTCTTAACTATTTCCCACATCATCAATGGCAACAAGTTAGCCTGGTGGAGGTTAGTGAACGTGCTGTAATACCGTAATAACAAATGCAATGGTTTATGGATGTTACATGTATTCCCTGAATTCTGCACACAGTGCGTGTTTGCGCACAGGCAGGGCTATCGAGGCTAAAATAACACTGGGCGATTAACAAGAAAATAGGAAGGCGGCTATACTCCATTGGCCAAAACCTGACACAGCCAATCATATAAAAAGAAATAGTTAGGACTGGCTAGTTATCCCTAGGCAGCTCAAGAAAGCATCCTCCTGGAGTCCATTCCGAAATCAAGGCTGTTAATGGAAAAGCAGCTGGATTTCTGCAGCAATCCATTCCAGCAGACGAGCACAGCACACACACGTACATGTCCTCTCAAGCACACTGGCATACACATGCTGAGGGCTCCTAACTTTAAAAACAAAGGAAAACACAAAAAACCTTGGGAGTGAAAACTGGGATTGACTGGTAAATGACTCATGTGGTCACATTTAAAACTTGAAACCTTCCTCTTTTATAAAACTTCAAAGCTGACTAAGTTCTGTGCCTTGTTCAACACTTATCTCGGTTATGAGGGTTCCCTAAGTAACTAGACAAGAACAATATTTTCGCTCAACTCTATTCCAAACCTTTAAAATTATATTAAACACAGACAAATGATTCATTTTAATTGATTTTGAAGTTTCTGAAAGCTACTTACTAACAGATCTGGAGACAGGATGTCTTTGTTTATCCACAGACCCGGTGTGAACTCCTCCACACCATTTCACAGACTTATAAAACATTCCACTTGGCATGACCACCCCTCGGAAAAGACGGCAGATTTCAGACTTCCTCTGAGTATTATCTTTAGCCTCAGCTGAGACACACGCATGCAAACGAGCAGCCTAACAGAGGCGATGGCTCTTGTGACAGGGCATCCCGCTTGATGCGGAGTGTGGTTAATGAATGGCTTAATACAGGCCACAAAACAACTATAGCTAGATTAGAACCCAAATGGGTATGCAAGAGATGGAAGAGCTGATTTTTTGGCTTGTTACTAATTCTTTTTAGAAGAATGTCACAAAACCAGACTTGCATTCTCAGTAAACAGGGAGCACTGTTTTTAATACAAGGCTATGTTAGTTGTGGTACCAAACATGATCTTCTGCTACCATTTTTCTGGGCATCATGGCTTCCTGGACGTAGGTGAGTTACATCTTTTTTTTCAAGTTTTGTCTTCACAAGTGGCAACAACAAATGTGCTCAGGGTCTGAGGACCTAACAGAGGCTAGGTGATGGCATCTAGATGACGTAAGAGACCAGAGGAGCAAGCCTTCAGCTGAGACCTCAATCTTCATTAAGTCAAGATATTTAATTTTAATCCTGGCACAAAGTAGTAGTAATAACAACAAAGGGTTCTGGTTTCTTTTCTGAAGTAACTATTGTTCCCATGGGTTTTCCAGACTGTCCTCCTTTAAATCTGGAAATGGTTTCCTGTTCTACAAAGAAAATATTCCTCCATTCAAGTGGATTTACAAGGGAAGAGAAGGGGTGCAGGGGAGAACAAAGAGAAGGAATTGAGTCCAAGAAAGTGTGCAGGAGAAAAAGAACTCAGTAAAGGAGCACAATAGAGTTCATTCTTCCAACTTTCTATGCCACTTCTTTTGCTTCTTCATCCCAAATAACTTAGGTGGGTTAAAAATAGTACACTATTCAAGAAAGAAATTTAATAGAAGTCTAAGCATTTGCCAGTTTTAAACAAGCATTGTTCATGATAACTATGGTACAAAATAAGGATAAATCTGTGCAAGAGAAAGGGCGGCTTGAAACGTGACTGTTTCCACTATTACAAGGGGTAATAAGAAATCTCAATACTAAACAACTAGCCATGTTTCACTAGACACGCATATTCCTCTAGAAAACATGTTAAAAGGAATTAATAACATGTATTCAAAACTGAAGCTCCTACGCACGGTAACGTGTTCAGAAAAAATGAAAGCATTACCTCTCGTGATCATAATAGAAAAAAAAAGGTCTCAAGCTATAAATATGACAGATACTGAAATGGTACCTCCACTTGTGATGCACATCTAAAAAAAAATCTTTTAGTCCTATCGAAACAGAATAGCTCACGGAAAACTATAAGAATCAAACACATATTGATGTTAGACCAATGTTTTACTACTACGGTGTATTTTATTTATTCCTCTTAGTGATGTTCCTTTTGGAAGACCATTGATTAAAGATCTCCTAATAACAAATCCTCCAACGCAAATGTTGTCGTGTACACAAGGCAAAAACTTTGGCCACCTGGAAATCTATCTTTGTTAACCATCATGACTGCATTCTTCCCCGTTGTTTGTCATAGTGAAATGTAAGTGAAGAAGACAGAATACAGCAGCATCCTCAAGAGTCATGAGCATTTTCATTCTTATAGATTAAAAAAACTCAAACCCAAAAAGTGCCAAGCAATTTTTGATCCTTATATAGCTGTCCCCAACTCATTTTCAGAACAAAACATACAACAATTCAATACTAAAAAGAACAAAACAAAAATTAGAAAATATTTGTACTCCCTTCGTGGTGCTGTATCCATATGCATATATACATAAACTTAAATACACAAAGTGAAAAGGAACTATTCTTTTGTCTCGGTTTATGTTTTTTTCTTCCAAATACTTTCAGTTTTTTATTCATCAAGAGCTAATTTTTTTTTTCTTTCTTTCACTTTGGAGTTAAATCTTCTTTCAAGTTTTCTTCTGAAATTCCTTTAGGCTTCCACACTCACTTCTTCAAGAAGTATAACTGCTGCTGGAGCAATTTCTGACACTGAAAGAAGTTACGGATTTTGTATATCGTCGTCATCTTTCCCATGTGCTTGGATTTATACCTACTATCTAAAATCTAGTCTCTCAATATTTTCTTTCTGCTTGTACCTTGTCCTAATCTTCAATCGCTTTTCTGTTTAAGAAAAAAAAAAGATGTTTAAGAAAGAAATGTAGAAGTGCTTAAGAATTGGAGAGATGCAGCTCTTCTCTGGACATCTGCAGATTAGTCTACATGCATTGTGCATTTAAGATAGCTCCAGTAAAATGGTGTTTTACCTGTGCACAGCATGCTAACAAGATGACAAGAGAGATCGTGTTCAACTTGCTTAGCTTTGCTATGAAGCCAGTGAAGTTAAGTAAATGCTATTCTTGAAATACAGAGATTTATCACCATTTAAAAGACAGCGTAATTCTTTAAAATCCCCTGTACTAGGCAGGCACAAAGGGTACACATTGCCTTAAGAAATCTGAGTGAAACACCAATAGTTTCCACATGAACCAATATCAGAATTCAGGTCTTGTACCTATAATGAAGGGTAAGATAATGAATTATTCCTAATAACAATATATCTATTCCTGGGATGCATACCATAAAGGTCTCTGATATTAGCATATGTGCAGTCCACAGATACTTGTTGAAGGTACCATTTGCCATCATCGCAAATGCTGAATTTTCATTATCTTCTACAAAGGAACTAAGACCTTCCCTCATGGGATGAAATTCAAAGCATTTACCTTATTGAAGAACTTAAAACTCTCCCCTGAGAGAACAAGTACCGAAGCTGTCACTGAAAAGAAAGAGTTAAAGCAAGAAATAAGAGCAGAAAACGGCAACGTATTCTGCTTCTGATCGACGACAGGAGAGAAAAGGTAATACTTTAGGCTATAGGCACAGCCATGTGAAATAAGAATTAGCCCTACGTAAGAGAACAGAGGCGTTTTAAGGAACTTAAAAGGAAATAAAGGCCTGAGGAGGAGGAAGGAGAAGGACCTAGCCAGAGCTCCAGCCGAAATCCCAAAAGGTATCAAGCCAAAAGAGGCGTATTTCCACCCCTCATCCTCCTGCAGAACTAGGCATGTGTCTGGACTCACATATTCACTACACCCAGCGAGAACAATATCTGGTTGTTCTACTAGGAAAAAAAAATTATAGAAAAAAAAGAACTTTCTGTGGGATTCACTAAGGTGGCTGGAGAAGGGGGCGTTGAGGCCAGTGGGTGCCGGGGCAGGCAGTGCCGCACAGCCCAGCGTGGCCGGGCGCTGCTGCCCGGCACCAACCAGTAGCTCACAAGTACCCCCGGGGACACAGCCGGAACCAGCTCTACTGGAGGCACCTCAGGCTGCATCCTCAGGATGTACTCAGGGTCTTCTCTTACGTATCAAGCCTTTGGTGTTCTAGTTGAATGGTATTTCCAGGTTCTTTTAATGCAGTAAGATGTGTTTGTGGGTACTTTAATTAGCAGATTGACATAAACAGGCATCTACGTCTGGAATTATTCATTAGGAGTTGGGTGCCTAATTTCCTTAGATACATTTGAAAATCTCACCCCATCATGTTTAATTAAAAATGTCAGATTATATCAATACTCAGATGTGTCTGCTGTTGGTCTCTCGAGAAGATTTCCAAAATCTACTTCTCATTCCATCTGTTCCTGACAGAGGAAGGACTGACTTGGCCCATTCTTGAACCAAAACATCAACAAATAATTCTAAAAGACTATACACTGCAAATGATATTAATCTCCTGAGTAGGCTTCTGAAACCTTACTGGGATCTGCCTGTTCCCAAGTATCTTGTAAGCTAAGAAATGGGAAAGCAGGCTATCTGCGAACATTAAAGGAGAGCACACTTATATGCAACCTGCCTTAGACAATAATTTCCAGAATTGCTAAGAAAACTGTTTATCTTACAGGAGGGTCACGAAGCAGATCCTTTTAAAATCATACACATACACACACACACAAGCACACACGTAGGCACACAGCAGCCTCCAAGCAGCCGCACAACATCCGCTTTAGCAGATATCCATTAGGAAAAGATCTTCAGAACTGAAATTTCGTTTAGGTGAGAATTTGGAGGGTAGGGTAGAATTCATTACATTTTTTTCTTGAAAGTTTCTTTATCTTCCTCCTTCTGTTTAGTTCCTCAGTAAGAAATAATCTCACTCCTGAAGTATGACAGATTAAATTTTTGGTTTTGTTTTGGGTACTCAGCATCTCCTTTTTTCACAGAAGTGCCGAGCTTTTCCAGATCTGCCAGTTCAGTAGCATCAGAATTCATGGACAAACTCAATCCCCACCGTTCAAGTGTCTCAGCTCTCCATTGGTAAATCTAGGGCAGTTTTATGATAAAAAAATCTGCTGCACTGCCACTAGGAATCAAAGAGTCTGCACGGCTGAGCAACTTCTAATTTTTCTGTGTGTGTTACTCTGCCTTGCCTCCTGTTTTGTTGGGTTCTTTTGGTAGTACGAGTAATTTTATGAAATAACAGTTTTAAAAAAATAACGTCAGATCAGTTCTCCGTCACACTGAAGGTCCCCATTTTATCCCTCAGATGTTTTAAAGTTCAGCTGTACTTACTCTGGGAACAGGGGACGTCTGGGTACCTTTCCTTTGGCCACTAGTCTCAGGCGTCAGGTCTCGGTGGTCTACCTGAATGTGGCTTTCTAGGTCTTCAGCACTTTCAAATTTGACACTACACTCTGGACACCTCAGACTGCCACATGGCCTCTCGCTCACTTCCTGCGGAGTCAAGCCCGAAGACTGTCCGTTGGTGCTCCTGGTCATGCATCCAGCACAGAGGCCGTAGGGAAGGCCATTCACATCCAGCTTTACCAAGTCCTGCTTATTCCGGAACTCCTTCAAGCACAACGCACACTTGTAGAGTTTTTGCAAGGCCTGGCCGTTGGGCGACGAGGTTGCAGAGTTTCCTGCCAATTTCTGCATATGGAACGTCCCATGAATTTTCAGCTCAAGGGTAGAGGTGACTGTCTGCATGCAGACAACACAACGAAATCCGGTGAGGGAGTTTCTGAGATCCGGATGCATCTGGCAGTGCTCAATAAACTCCTCCTCGCTTTGCAGCGGCATTTTGCAGATCCGACACGTCCCTGTATCCAAACTCTTGCTGTGAGTGACTTTGTGCTCCGTCAGCGTCAGCAGCGATGGGAAGCGCTCCCCACAGATGGGGCACATGTAGTGCTTAGCTGGCCCTCGATGGGTCTGCATGTGCTCTCTCAGGCCATTTTCTGAGAAAAAGGTCCTCGAGCAGATATTACACTTGTGGCTCCCTTTGATGAATTCTGCTTTCTTCCTAGAACAGTCATCCTCCCCAGGCCTGATGTTATGATCTCTCAAACGATGGTTCTGCAAGAGGACCTCCATGGTGTAGGCAGCCCCACAAATGTCACAGCCGTACATGGGCTCAGAAGCATCTACATCATCCTCACTGGCTTCATGACTGTTGGAAGTATCTGGATTCTTCATTAACATGTTCTGGATATCTGCCCCTTCTGTCTTCTTATTTGTTGGGGTCATGCCATTAGCAGTACCATTCTCAGCGCTAGCATCAAAAACACAATGTTTTTCCCGCAAGTGCTTTTCGAGCAAGATGATGGCATGAAAAGCTTTGCTACAAAACTTGCAGTTGTATTTTTTGCTGTGGGTTGTGATGTGGCACTGCAGCTCCACCTCTGTGCTAAAGGTCTCACCACAGAATATGCATTTGTGGGACTTCGACGGATTACCCAAGTGACTATGTTTCACATGGATCTGGAGATCCACCTCCTTCCTAAAATCCCAGTTACAAGCTGTGCAACGATACATCTTCTTTTCATTGCTGTGCTTGACTGCCAGATGCACTTGGATAGATACCTTGGAATCAAAAACTTCTTGGCAAAGGGTGCAGTGATACAACACAAAAGTATGCATGTCCAACAAATGCTTCTGCAAATCATCCACCGAAGAAAACTGTTTGTCACAGCTCTCGCACACATAATGAGTTGAAGTTGTCATGTAATGTACGGTGAGATGTTGCAGAAGAGACTCCTGGGAATCAAAGTCTTCTTTACACTGAGGGCAAGACTGTTTCCTCAACAGCAACTCCAAATGTAACTTTAAATGGGTCTGAAAACTTTCAAAATTTGAGAACTTTAGATCACACTGATTACATGGGTATTCACCATTAGACACAGAGTTTACGCTAGCAGAAAGCCGTTGCCTTTTAGGGGAAGAGACTTCAACATCAGAAGAAACTGGACTCTGCTCTGCTTTTGACTTCTTATTGTGTGCCAGAGGAATGTTCTTGTGGTTTTCTTTAATATGCTTTGTAAGCTTCAGGATGGAGCCAAAAATGGGGGAGTTTGTGCAATAAGGGCATGAATAAACTTCCATAAAAGACTGTGTTGGCTGAATGACAGGGGAATCCAATTTCGAATTTCCTACATTGCAGTGAGTCTGCTGGATATGCTCGGTCAAGGTTGCTTCAGTCAGAAAGCCCATGGAGCACTGGTTACAGAAGAAAGCATTGTTGCCATCTTGAGGGGTAGCATTTGGGCCACAGTGAGTGATACGGATGTGTTCTTGTAAGCTATTGATATCCGCGAACATCTCTGGGCAGTAGTTACAGTGAAAGGCAGAAATGTTGCTAAACTGCATCATGGGATAGGCGTGGTTTTTGTGCACCTTTCTCACGTGTTCATTCAAGTTGTACAGTGTAGGCATGGAGTCAAGGCAGATCTGGCACGTGTGGCTTTGTTGAGGTTTGTCTGCATGAATGGTCTTCAGGTGGATCTCCAGAACTGCAAGGCTGTTGAAGTCACGCTTCGAGCAGTACGGGCAGCTGTAAGTAACTTTAGACCAGTTCTGGCCTTCCTCTCTGTCCACAGACCTGATCTTCTTCTGTCCTCTCAAAGGCTTTAAGGTCGAATCTGGGGTGGAACCTCTCTCCACTGACGCGCTGGAGTCAGGCGTTGCGCTGCTCATGGATGCCACGCTCCCCAAGACCGGGTCAGGGCTGATGCTGTGATTGCTGGAATCAGGTTGTCTGTGGCTGTCCAAGTGGCAATAGACCTCCTCCACTGAAGAAAACTGCTCCGGGCACATAGGGCACTTGTGTTTTTTGTTGGCATGGGCTTGATGAATGTGTGAGAGCAGCGAGTTTTCGTCTGCAAATACTTCAGGGCAATGAATACACTGCAAATCTGCCTTCTCAGAAAGCTGTGGGTGGCGTGTCATTACGTGCTTCTCCAGATCTTCAGTCTGACTGAATGTCTCTTCACAGTAATCACACATAAAATCATCCTTCTTCACCTCTTTCTCAGTCTTTGCCATATGTTCCTTGTTCTTTTTATGAGCTTGCATGTGACTCTGCAATGAGCTGGTAGATGAAAACCCACGTTTACACACAGTACACTTGAATGGTTTGCTGGAGCTGTGGGTTTTCAGGTGAATTTTGAGGTGGTCGCTGCGAGAGAACGCAGCCTCGCATTCATGGCAATGGTACTTTTTATCCCCCGTGTGAAGCTTTATGTGGCGATCCCTACTTCTCTTGTGCTTAAAAAGCCGGCTACAATAGGTGCATTTGAAAGGTAGTTTGTCACTGTGGATCTGCTCGTGCCTTTTAAGGTAGCTCAGGCGAATGAAGGACTTATCGCAAAACTGACAGGGATACGGCAGGCCAGTCCCCCCTTCCTCCTCCCCGATGCCGAGATCACACCCATCTCCTATCATCTGAGTGGGTGATGCAACATCTTTGCTGGAGGGAGATGAAGCCACCCAGGAGAGTTGTGGGTCGTCATCACCATCTGTAATGGGAAAGCAGAAAGGAGATTAAAAACAATTCCCAGTGCATCTGTGAAATAAGGACAAAGCTCTCAACAACACTATGGGCTTCTGCTACTACAGCATTAAAAAAAAATCAACTCGAACAAAAATAAAAGATCTCTTGAATTTCAAAGGAGATTTCAGAAAGAGAAACAAAAATATATTTGTACACATAATACACACATATGCTAACATGTAGTATTAGCAATAAGCATTTTTCTTTAGCAGGTCTAACACCTGCTCACTGTGCTGTAAAGCAATAAACAATGAATAAAGAAAGCAAAACACAATGTGCAATGAAGCAGTACAAACATTTCGAAAAGCTGTGGTGTTAAGTGATCACCTGTGATTTTGTGGGTCTTTTTAAATGCTACGTCAAGATGATTTTAAGTAACGTCTCCATTAAACAAAATCCTTCAGTTCTGTCTCAGAACTGTAGCAGAATGAAAGGCTGCTCAAAAGCAGAGTCAAACATCTAGATGAAATAAAAGCATCAGATTTGAGACAGCTCAAGAAAATCAGAGAAGAGATCTGCACTATTACCACATTCATTCGTATGAAAGGTAATGTTGCCTGCTTTGTACAAAAACAAACAAATTTTAAAAAGCCCAGAAAATCACCAATGGAGATCTCAAGACATCGCAAAAGAATCAACTTCAGGATGAACCCAGCCTCTGTTTTAATAACTATTTCCTTTGCTTAACATGAGGCTTTGGAAAATATTTTATAATTTGATATTACCATAAAGAAACACAGCACCAACTCCAGCAGCAAAACAGTCATTTTAGCAAAAATACATAAAATGTTGGCAGCTTTCATAAACAGAATTGTTAACATTAAACAGAAGAGAGTGAGTTCAAATATTCCAATAAATGCGGAGATGTTGAGTGAAGCAAAAATGTCACTAGTCCAATATAAAACCGAACCACGGAATGAAGCAAAAATAAAATCCATGCAAATGAGGGAAGGCGCTGACCACATATACATATGGAGATTCAAAAAAGGAACCAGTTCTCTAGATACATTGTCCTTATAAAACATTTAATGTTCCTACTTCAGCTCTTACTAAAACAAACCAATAAAAAAATCCCCAACTGTGCGTGTAGGCTGCCACACGCGCACTCCTCGTGCTTGCCAGCTACAGAGTCACCAGGCGGAGAAGAGCACATGTACGGCAGAGAAGCTCTCAGAGAAAGGCTCGGCTAATGAGGATATCACCACCGCAAGAAGCTAGCTCCTGTGGCACCAACTGCTTTGGCAAAGACCTCCTTTCCCATCCCAGCAAAAGAGAGAGCAGAGCCACCTGGGAAAAACTAAACCAAACAATCACACACCAAACAACTCTTCCCGCCCGACAGGGCTGCCTGCTTTCCGGGATGTGCTGCTCAGGTGCCCGCTCCCCGTGCTCCGCCATTGAACCGAACCTTCTGCTCCAGAGCAATGCTGGACACCAAGAACGCATCCCTCCTGCTCCCAAAACGCACCTCGGCTCTCAGCAAGCACTCGTGCTTCTAAGATGCTCAAGGTCTTTGTGCTCAGCTAACTCTCCCGAGCCTGGCAGAGCCCGGACCCACAGCACAGGCAAGGAGCCCCTGATTTTTTACGCAAACTCTTCTCCGGCATCATTCCCCTGACCGTGAGCCGGCCTCTCCCTGCGG